>NW_022196906.1:78842197-78846121 GCF_008632895.1 Mastomys coucha | reverse complement strand
GTCCCGCGGCGTCTGGTGTCTCTAGCAAGAAGTGGTGAGCAGTCTCCAGGTGAGTGGTGCTCTCTGCGCGCGGAACAGCAGCCTCTCCAGTGGTACTGGGAGTGCTCTCTGCGCAGGGTACTGGGAGCACAGCAGCGGCTGCCGCTGTGGTGGTACTGGGAGCGCTCCCTGCGTGGCGGCAGCGGCGGCGTTGGTGGCGGCGGCTGCGGGAGCCGCTCCACCTGGCAGCCGGGGTCCCAGCAGCCACTCCACGTGGCCGTGTACCCTGTCTGCCCTGGAGGTGAGGAGCCGGTCAGTAGACGCAAACTGCCTTGTTCCCGGGTTTCGGCACCAAAATGATGGGTTTCGAGTCGCGGCAGGAAGCGCCTGCAGACACCAGGCCCAGGCAGTTTCATGTGTAAGAGGTTTAATTGGAAGGGGGGTAGGGGGGTAGCAGCGCAGGAAGAGAGAGGGGAGAGAGAGAAGAAGAGAGAGAGAGAGATGGAGGGAAGTACCCACATATTTATATGTGTGGTGACGTAGTAATGCAGGTAAAGGTGGGAGCTGAGCCCAATGGATTCTGGGAATATGGTCGCCGTTGCCCTGGCGACAGGTCTGTGGACCCGCCCACATATCTGCCGCAGGCAGGTTCTGGATGCTAACAATAGCCATATCACTAAATAAATTCAGCAAAAAATGTGCACAGTAACTCCTTCTCATGGTGCACATGCACATAGACAACTCACAGAAATGCACTGGAGATCAATACAGTAAAAATCAACACTGGCTCATTCTGAAGGGACAAATGACTGAATCCCTTTTATTACTTTTCTATTTTTTTCTAAATTTCTGAATTGAATGTGCACTAAATTGATAATAGTAAAGTAAATGTATAGATAGATAGATAGATAGATAGATAGATAGATAGATAGATAGATTCAAACACATGTGACTACAGTTACAGCACAAATAATTACAATTTTGGACATAAACATGTTTTCACTGAAGTTTCATACTGAATCAGATACAAGCAGGTTCAATAAATCATCCAATAGCTCACTCGTGTTGCTTGGCATCAGTTTCGAAAAATTAAGGAATGAAAATTTTATCAGACGTGGTGAAAGATGTTTTTACTGAATCTAGATTATTATCATTTTGTCTAATTGTTTAAATTATGAACTAAATTAAAACTTGGTGTTATCTTTTGGCATATAGATATCACGGCAAAGTTTAATAAGTTGCTACTTACATTTAGAAGCTGGCTTAATTCATCAATGTAAATATCAAAATATTCTTCTAGTTTTGTTCTGTGGCTTTGACAAAGGCAAAGACCAAAAGCAACTTAGAGGAGGAAAGAGTTTATAAGTGTTACATGTTATTGGGAGAAGTCAAGGCATGAACTAAGACAGGCCAGCCTCTATTCCACACAGCATTACCTCTAATCAGGGACCTCACAGCCAAGGAAGAACAGCAGAAAATAGATGGATGTTGTATGCTCAGTCATTCACAGATGTCTTGTGTAACACAATACCACCTGCCCAGGGGAAAGTACTGACCAGTGTGGCCTTCCTACATTAACCAACAATCAACAATCGAGACACTCTCTAACAAGCCAATCTGATGGGGAGCATCCCTCAATTGAGACTCCCTCCTTAGATGACTCTAGAATTTATGAAGATGCTAGCTAAAGGTAGCAAGTATAAAAAGAAAACTCATTCATGTATCTTAATTTTTTCTTTTATGAGATACTAAAATAAGATCTCAAAAACAATTTCATCTGAAGATACCAAATCATTCATAGAAACAGGTTTTTTTTTTTGATGTTGATCTTGCAAACTTCTTGCCATTGATAAAATAAACAAGTAGGCAAACACTGAAATCTTATATCAACATGGGGAAATGCATGTTCAATTCATACACTGAGAGATTTGGGCATTTTATTTTTAATGTGGATGTACCAAAGATGGGAAAAGAGTAATAATGGTTTAAGTATCTGCTCTTTAAATATTGACTCAAGGGAAAGACATCTACAATAGATGCTTGTCATTTGGGTTTTTACAGCTCTTTCTGAAGTCATGCCAGGATTAGCTAAACCAAAGGAGGTAGCCATTGCCTTTCTCAGTGGCTTAGCTGTAAAGAATTGTTGGCTTTGCTGTGGGTGACTCATAGGTGTGACTCAGCTTTAGAGTACAATGTCTGCTGTTAACTAGATGTTCTGTGCCTTGACAGTGATCTTCACTAGGGATCACTGCAGAGGCGGTTACTTTCAGTGGCCCCTGGGAATAACTCCAGTATTTGGCAGAACAGATATGATTCCTATGGTCATATCTTTGGCTGGTTTTATGTCTGTCTTGTTTCTGTCCACCTTCATATTTTACTTCTTCAGAATTCCCAGGAATCCAGGGAAACCTTCAGTTCATATGATTCCCTTTTAGAAAATGGTTTTTAATAGGCTTTGTAGAAATTCAATCCTTGATTATGTATGGACATGTAAGCCAAACCAGATTAAATGAGGCAAAATCATTTGGTTAGGCAAGAGGGGGTTGTGAAAAAAAGAAAATGTCTACATATTGACTGGAGCAGTCAGATCAGTGGGCTGTTAAATATTTGCCATTTTGGAAATCCAACAAGTTATACTATCATTAGCATTAGTTCCAAAACTAGTGGTTATTGAGGCCTCATCCCCCAATATACAAGCCAAGAAAACATCTTAAAGATCCATGACAATAGCACTTGGGTTGAGGCTTAGCCAACTGAGGTTTACATACAGGCTTGGAATGTAAAAGTTGTGACCAAAAGCTTCAGAAAAGGGCATAGATAATTCATTGGTCATGTAGCTGGGTTGAATACATAGCACGGGTGGGGAGGGGTTGGGGGGAGGAGGGTATTCAAGAGGCACTTTCTTAGTGCCTGCCCATATATTAAACTTGATGCTCTAGTGTATCTGCTTTCAAACATTGTACAATTCCCTCCCAACAGAATCCCTATTCCACCATACACAAATAGTCACTTCTATGCCTTCAGTCAAATAGTACACTTGTTAAAAAAAAACAAAAACAAAAACAAAAACAAAAAAAAAAAAAACAAAAAAAAACCTAAAGACCCACAACTCAAAAGCAGAATTTACATTTTCATAAACATTCCCTCTTGCCAATAAAGACCTCATAAAATGCTATAGGACTACTGTTTCGAAGTTCGTTAATCCAGTCTTGTAATATCATCTTGTAAAATGTGTGACATTCTGGGAGTTTTTTATCTTGTGCCTCATTTCTCTAATCTACCACACAAAACTGATCCCCGCAAATAGGCTGGGGTCCTGTTTCAGGAGACCTTATTTTATTTCTTTCTTCCAGCACACTGGTTGGGTTTGTTGCCAATTTTCCTTTTAATTTTTTTTCTTGTTGACTTTAGTCAAGTGCTTATACTTTTTCTTATGTAGATCATTTATTTACCTTTAATAAGTAATCTGCTGTGTTTGGTTGGTTAGTTGTTGTTTTGTTTTCTTTTTCTTCAACCTGAGTGTCTGTCCCTCACCTTTTGCCTGACTCTCACACATTCTCCAGAACACAGTTAAACAGTTAGTTCCAAAACTAAGACTGCCTGTACTTTCCAAGGCTGGGTCAACTACCTGTTTATGTATTCAGTCTAAGCAGAAAAATTTCTACACACTATTTAATCTTTTTCTTTCCTTTAACTATTACATAATTTATGTCAGTTGCCAGTATGGAGGTTAGAAAGTATACCTAAGTTTCTACAGAGCATCTTTTCTGGAAAGAGGCAGGCCATAAGAAAGGAGACAACTTACAAAAGAAAGTGCCTAGCTGGGCTGCTTCAGAGGGTTATAGTCCATAAACAGCCGAGAGCTCACATCTTCATTGGGAAGCAAGAAGTACAGAAAGATACACTGGAAATGGCCTTAGTAGTTTTTTGTTTTTTTTTTTTTTT
>NW_022196906.1:78841689-78842027 GCF_008632895.1 Mastomys coucha | reverse complement strand
ATGGTTGTGAGCAACCATGTGGTTGCTGGGATTTGAACTCAGGACCTTTGGAAGAGCAGTCAGTGCTCGTACCTGCTAAGCCATCTCTCTAGCCCAGCCTTAGTCTTTAGAAACATCAAAACCCACCCTCAGTACCATACCTCTTCCAACCTCTTAATCCCTCTCAAACATTTCCATCCACTGGTGACTGAGTATTGAAGCACATGAGCCTGTGGAGGCCATTCTCATTCAAAGCACCTCAATAACACATTTTCATTTCATTTTGTTGGTTTTTATTTATTTATTTATTTTTATTAGATATTTTCTTTATTTACATGTAAATTTCTCCTTTCCCAGTT
>NW_022196906.1:78832087-78841394 GCF_008632895.1 Mastomys coucha | reverse complement strand
ATTTAGGCTGGCTTGCCCTTCCTTCAGTCTCTGCTCCATAGTTAATCTCGGCAACTCCTTCCATGGGTGTTTGGTTCCCCCTTTTTTTTTAACCAACTAAGTTTTGCAATATGTTTTATAAATTTTATTCTATTACAAATTCTATTCCACATCTCATATTGGCCTAGTATAGAGCAAATCCTCAATAGCCAGCCACATGTGGCTTCCAGCTGTCTTGTTGGGCAGCCTTCATTACACTGCATGGGCCCTTTAACTCAATTGTAAAGTTCATAATTCATATAGAGTCAGAAGGCATTAGGTGGCTTTCAGTGAAATGTTAAACTATCAATTGTCTACTGATCATTTTAAAGAATTTTTGATATTCAAACCTTAGAAAATGCAAATATTAAGAATACTCTTCATACTTCTGACTCTGTTTAAGACTGATTGTATTGTTCAACATCAGAAATATGCAACAGGGTATATGTTGAAACCAGCCAGTCACCTCCACCATACCTCTACGCCTCCATCATATCTGGCCTTGGTCAGGGATGTGTTTACTCGCTCTCCTTTGCTCCTGCAGTCTTTCTTTTCTTCATTTTATGTGTGTAGGTGTTTTCCTTACTTGTATGTCTGTGTACCAACTGCTTGCCTGATGCCTGAGAAAGCCAGGTGGTGGCGTCATATTTCCTGGAATGGGAGTTGCAAATGATTGTGCATGTGGATGCTGGCAATCAAACCCAGGTCCTCTCAAAGAGCATCCAATGTCAGTAACCACGGATCATCTCCACAACCCCAGAAGTCTAATTTTTGGCCATTATTTATTTATTTATTCATCTTATATCCCCAAATCTGCCCACCTCTCCCCCCAGTACCCCCCTCACACAGATCCTTCTCCTCCCTCCCCAGCATATCAAGTCACACAGGACTAGGTGTGTCCTCTCCCACTGATGCCAGACAAGGCAGCTTAGTTAGGGGAATGGGATCCCTAGGCAGGCAGCAGATTCAGAGACAGCCCCAACACCCACATGTTGTTTGGGGACCCACATGAATACCAAGGTGCACATCTGCTACATACAGCAGTCTAATTCTAATTCAGGAGTCAGAGTGATCTTATTGAAATATAAACAAGGTGATAAGAACCATTAAGTATTGATGAAAACCACTCTCTCCCTTCTCCCCCTGCAGCCCCCCCTTGCCCGGCCTCCTTTTACATGCCCACCCCTTCCTTAGACTAGTCGTTCTTTGTTCATGGTTCAGTGGTTTACTTGGCCGGCTTAAAGTCCTGAGAACACACCATTTCTGCTTATACTAGGTAACAGAAAAGAGTAGAGTTCTGAGGCAGGTGTGAGAGCTAGTGTGTTCTCAGGACTTTAAGCCGGCCTAATACAGAGTGGTAGGCAATAAGTATAGAGAGGCTCTGCCAGTGCCTGACAAATACAGAGTTGGGTGCTCTCAAGCCAACCATTTGGACTGAGTACAGGGTCCCCAATGGAGGAGCTAGAGAAGAGACTCAAGGAACTGAAGGGTTTGCAGCCCCACAGGAGGAACAACAATATGAACCAACCAGTACCCCCTACATTCCCAAGGACTAAACCAAAGAATACACATGGAGGGACCCATGGCTCCAGCAGCATATGTAGCAGAGGATAGCCTTGTGGTCATCAATGGTAGAAGAGGCCCTTGGCCTGTGGAGACTTGATGCCCCAGTGTAGGGGAATGCTAGGACAGGGAAGCCAGAGTGGGTGGGTTGGTGAGCAAGAGGAGGGGAGATGGGAAAGGGGGGTTTGGAGGGGAAACCAGAAAGGGGAATAACATTTGAAATGTAAATAAAGAAAATATCTAATAAAAAAAAATTATTTAAAAAAAGTATTGAATATTAGAAAACTTCCTTAGTGGTTACAAGTACTTACTACTATTATAGAAGACCCAGGTTAGGTTCCCAGGGTAGATGCAAGGGAGGTAACAATCACCTATAACCCCAGTTCCAGGGAATCGGACGGTCTCTGGCCTCCTTGGTTTCTTGCATGCACATGGCATATATAAACTGATACAAGCATATATACATATACAAAAATCAAATAAATATTTAAAGATAAATAAATACAATTTTAAAGGTGTGATTAGATTTATATCATGCCTAACATACCTGAAGCCTCCATCAGGAATTGATTAAATCCTGGTTTTGCTCACAATTGTATTCCTATATCATATAAGGATATATTATAAGTATATATATTATAAATGTCTGTTTATATTGCAGGATTTCAATAAATATTCATTAAATACATTAATATATGCATTTTCCTATAATATTATGCAGGTAAAAATTCTTCTAAGTAACTGAACAAAATTTTATATTATACCAACCACATTACAAACACAAATTAAGTACTCTTTGGATTATAAAACCTAAGAAATGATAGTTCCTCGTTCATGTGGACTGTTCATTATTTTAATTGGAAAAGAAGAAAAAGAATCTAATGAAAATTATCTGAGATTCCTTTCTTTTCTCCATCTATAGCAGCCTTGTTTCAAGCATTTGAACCTATTATCATAGATGACCATCACTAACCCCAAATGAAAAACCATCGTTATTGAATAGAAGAAATACAAAGATCGCCCCCACCAACAAAAAAAATGTTCATGTAATTATAATTGATCATTCCTAGCTAGATCAGTAAACATATAGTCTTTAAAACCAAACATCAGAATGTGTGTATCCTTTTTCTACATAAAACAGTTGTGTCTCAACATTTAACTAAAGTTATTTTACAAAAGGGATTCAGGTCATGTCATTTTGTCATCTAATGATTTTTTTAAGAGAACTGAAAACATAGCCTAATTAATGCGCCCTAATTCCCCACCAGCATCAATAGGATGTGCCTGTTGGGTAAGACTTTCCAAGCATGAGGAAGGATTCGCACCTTTCCACTCACAGCATGCTTGGCTTTCAGTTAATAGTGTGTGGTAGCAAGAGGCTGCTGGAGGTTAAAGGTACAAGCATGATTAAACAGACAGGCCCACACAGGAACAAGGTTCAAAATGTGACTTCATTTATAAGGTGCTTTAACTAACCAAATTAAACAACCACAGTTAATTAAAGCCCTAATGCTTGTATTCACCCGACCTACAAATCAATCCATTCACTGTTTCTCCCACATGGCTGAGCACTTCTGCTTTATAGATGGGTTTAATTAACAGTCTGTGCCCTAAATTACTTATAAAAACTGGATCATATGGATGTTTCTTGGGGTTTTCCTCTGCAAAACAAGAGCATGTGAAGAAAATTGTTGTCTTCCCAAATTGATAACTTGGAGAATGATAGAAACACAATGAGCACCATGGTGAGACTGGCTTAATGTAGCATGAAAGTGTAATACTGAGAGAGAAGGGTGAGCTTCACAGCTTTGAAGGTTCAAGTCTCGCCTCTGCCTACTCCTCGTGTGAACCATGAACTACTTAGTTTCTCTCAGCCATAATTTCTTTACTTTAAAAAAATGAAATAATGATATCATCATGAAAATTAAATGGCCTGGTGAATGTTATGTGACTAATAAAATACTTAATACACTTTTTTGTTATATATCATTATAAGATGTCTTATTATTATAGACATCTTACTTTGAAAGCTGTATCAAGTACAGGCTAGAAGAGCCCCAAATTGGAGGAAAGGAATCTGATGAGAAAGGAATCCGCAAGCTTGATGCAAAGATTATCTCCTTCAAAGAAGAGACTTTTCCTAACTCATCTAAGAGATGATGAGGAGACAGAATTGAAGTGCATCTAGGATGAAGTGGTCTTGAGGGCCAGGCTGTGAGGATGCAGGGAAATGGGGATTAAGAAAACATGAGTCAAAAGTGGCTTTCTAGAAGGTAGAGAGTTACAGGAGAGAAGAAGCTAATAAAGCTGGCACAGGGATGTGAGGTCTTGCTTTTATTGCTTAAATCCACTGTTTCCTGGTCCTGGGCTCTTGAGTCCAAAGTCTATCTCTCATGGAGATGTGTCTTGTAATGAAAGGAAAATGACATGTATATGTCATATGAATTATTCTTATCATTTTATTCAGCAGGAATAATATAAATATATATTTCCCACTTTCCAAATTGTATCAATGCTGTGGTGATTAGTTAATTGCAAATCCTTATTCAGACATTTCTAAAATGTAACCTCAGTATATATGAAATGTCAGACACCATGCTATATTTTCTTTAAGAAAGGATTTTGGCATTGAAAATAGAAGTAATTATGGCACATCCAATTCCCAATGAAAACTTTCCAATTGCAGTTTTTTTTCTGATTCTTTCAGATTTAATGCATAAAGGCACAATAGGGAATTGAGAAAGAAATAATGGAATATTATTCTTCCCCTAAGCAAAGTCATGTTTGGTATTTTTTTTTCTTTGCATCAATTATTTTGTTAGTGTGACTATTCTCATAAATGAGACTACACAGCTGGACAGAATTCTGCAACAATTATCTCTCTCTTAAATCCTCTACTCAACCAAGATCGCATGTGGAGATTCTTGCAGGTAATCTCAGGAGAATCTGCATTTCCCTGGGAAAGAACTTAGTTTGATGAGTCGGGAGGAAACCAACATAAATCTGGACACAGCAGGAAAAGCTAAATAGAGAGATGAGTGGTAAACACTCCTTGCCTGCCATTTTGACACACCCAGGGCATTAGTCATTGGATCTGCATTTTCAGTTAGATCGTCCTCAGTAAGAAAAGTTACCAGTATCCAAGACAGTAAGGATATGGGGAAATAATTGCTACCAGCTCATCTTTCAGCACCAACCCATTTCACAGTCTATTTTATAGCTCCCCACAAAGAAGAAAAAAAAATAAAACAACTCAGTGATTGCTTGAAGAAGATGACAGTTTCACTTTATTTTTTCCTGGCAGCTCAAGACAAGACTATTTTCTAGCCTAAGGAGTGCATTACATTGTGCATTCTCCATTTCTACCACCCTGCTGCCATCCCACGCACCACACACAGACACCACACACACCTTTTGTTTTAAAGTCTTTTGGTTGAGTTTAATATTTGGAAGGAGCGTTGACCACATGGTAAGCATTGTCAGTTCCACATCTGTGCTTCACAAAACCGGAGTCAATACTTAACAGAATTTTGCTCTTGGTGAAAAGAGCAAAGATGAATTGTAGATTAGATCGGACCACTGAAAGTCTGAGAAGCCTCAAATAAATGGGAAACATACAAGGCTAAACACTCTGAGCCAGTTCAACTCTATCAAGGACTGCCTCATCAGACATCTGCAGCCAGTAAATGAAGGGCCCACTGTGGAAGGTCTCTCTCTCTCCCATCACCGAGAATGACCAAACCCACTGCTATTATGATGCCTGACAACACTGAAGATCTTACATCTTTGGTGTTTTTCTAAACAAAAGAGTCACAATTATTGTTCCAAGACACTAAGTAAACTACAATTCAAAAATATAACTTTACATCTTTTCTGGATTGGCCTTCTCCTGTGTCAAAAACTTGATTCAAAGTTATTTGTCCAAAGCAGTTGCTATAAAAGAGACATATGAAAAAGTGAGAATGGACTATGCATGTATTCTATCTTAAAATACCTGGCTGACTCAAACCAGTGAAATGTTTGAAGGGTGAACTGAAGAAGTTTGAATAAATGACTCATTTATCTGAAAGAATCAGTTAAGGAGTTTAAAACAGGGTAACAGAGTGATAATTACCAATTCCTCCTCAAGAAGCTGCTAAATGTGCCTCTTTTATAAATAAAAAGTTGACTACTACTGTTACTAATGAGTACCAAAGTATCACACTGCTATATATAAAGATATGCATTAACGTGTGTCAATGAATTTTTAAATGAAGGACGATTATTGTAGCCCAGTCAGTTTAGTAAAAGATGAGTTAAATAATTTTAAGCACATCATTTTTCCTCCTTACAGGACTTCCAAGAATATTTCAAAAAGCCTTTCTGAAATCCACTGACTATGGAAAGTTTCTTTCCCAGAATATGTTGGGGGCCATAATAAAAGAAAGATCTCATGGTAATATTACCTAAGGTAAGTCAGGGAACAAATATATTGAAAAAACATCTTCATTTGCTCTCATGTGTTGAGTAAGGAATTTACCTGCCATCTATAAGACAAATCCATTTTGATTGTTGGGATATTATTCAACAAGGAATAAAAAGCATTTCTTTGGAAATGACATTTTATCTCATGTCTAAATGGTTCTTGAACTCTCCGCTATTATCTTCCAATACAAATATGTCTTACATACCTTCTTAAAGTGGGTTTGGATATTTATGGACTGACAAGCTGAAAAGGAATGAAATAAAAATGATTTTTAAAGTGATCTATGATTGTCTTCCATGGAATTTTTTCCATCTTTTTAAAACAAAGTTCCTTGGCCAATCCTGGCATCTCTCAAAAAACCTGAGCCAGGGTAACCCAGGAGTTGCTATAACACTTCATTCCTGTGCATCACTTGAAAGGCATGTGTGCCTTGTGTGGTTCCAGACATACTGAGAATGGGTTCGTGGTAGAAGTTGTTAATACTACTATGTCTCATCGTGTAGAATTCATGAACAAAAATTCTTGTGGAAGAGAGGGGTTGTGTTTTAGAATAACATGCCCCATTTTGTAAATAACTCAGAGACTTTTGAGCTGACAGTTAGACAAGAGGGAGTCTATGAAACATAGCATCTGTACTTTAGAATTGAAAGTGTGTTTTATTGCAGCAGTGAAGTGTGGAAAGGTGGTCTGTGACCTGTATGTATAAGAACCACTATTAGAAAAATAAAAATCTTAGAGTCAAACTAAAGAAAAACTGGCATCCTGGTACAATAAAGAGATTTAATCAGGGTGTGGTATATGAGGATAAAGCATATATACCTTAATGTGAACTACACTCACCTGAGAAACAGGACTCAGCAATGGGAAATAGAACAGAGACTAACCTCCTGACCCCTAGGTAAAACTAATGAGGAAAAGAATTGAAGCACATGTGCATGGTTCAAGGATAGTATGACAGATTCAAAAAGAAGAAGAACTATAGGCTAGCACATGATCAGCTGCTCACACCCTCTCCTTAGCGCATCCGGCTCATGGCTGAGAACTAGAGAGAATGCACCCATCAGAGAGCAAACAGGAGCATCGTGTTCACAGAGAAGGAATGCATGTTAAGTACAGAAAAAGTATGGCAGGAGACGTTGGTGGAGTCCAAAGAGTCATCAAAACACTGAGCCACATGCACTGTCACGCTGGGCGTGGGCACTGCAGCTTCCAGAATCCTCTCCACATGGTAGCACTGGCAATAGGGTGGTCATTTTTCTTTTATCTGGGGAGGCAGAAGTCATTCTACATAACAGCAAAGAGGAAAAGAAAATGGAGCATGGGAAGCCATTAGGTAGTGAAAAAGATGAATTTCCTGGTTGTACTCTCAAACCACTTAGACATGTTGAAGAATACACAGCTATTGGTAAATGAGAGTGGACCAGAGGAACCACCAAACTGGAAACAACCAATACTTTAATGGGCTGGTATTGCCTGAGAATCAAGAATTGCTTGAGAGAGGATTGCATGATATTGGAATTGCTTGTGTTGGAAGAGAGTCCTAACTGGATATGGTAGTCGTTACAAACAATGGAAATTCTCATTCAATCCAGTTGGCTTGCATGTGGTCAGTTTTGAAAGACCGTGGGCTTAATAGCCTGTTTAGGTTATCTATGTAATCAGTGTAAATACCCTAATGGATATTGCATTTTCTCCCAGTTCCTAAAGATCAGAGCATGCCGATGCCTCCAGAGTTAAGGTTCATAATTTCCAACTTGTGTACTCCTGTGTATAATCTAAAAATTCAAAATAGATTCAATGACCATATACTATTCTCATAACAAAAACAGTTTTAAGAAAAATGGCAGGTATTTTTACAGCATGTTAGGTGGTTTGTTTTTTTTTTTTCCACAAAATTCTTCCATTTGATCACATCGTCCTTGGAGATGTAAGATATTCAGTAAATGAAACACTGATCTTGTTCAACTGGCCAAGAACAAGCCATTACTGGATAATAAAGTTGGTCTAGAACTGACATGTCTGAATTTCTGACTCAAGTGAGCTCATTGAACTATACAGGCATGGCACTACCCTCTAATCTTTAAGCCATTCAAACCAGAACAAATGATATCTGTATCCATCTGCAAATTAGCTACAACTCTAATGAGCTTCTATAGACCTCATTACCCAGAAGACCTAGGCAGCAAAATCTCCCTAGAATTTTAAAATAGTTTCAAGTAAAGGATGATTTTGATTGAGTTTTCAAATGTGGCTTTATTAGTTTCTTAAATAAAACGAATGCCAACATCGGTTTATTTGTTTCTCATCTGGATGTTCCTTCAAAACATCCATTGGCATGTTCCTCTCCAAGCTGTAAGGCTGTTCTTTCCATGATTGCACAACCCAACCACCCAGCCAGAAAAGAGAAGAAGGTAACCCCTACAGCAGCAGTCACTGGGTCTAGACTCAAGGAACGACCACATTCTAATCAAAACTAATTCAGTGTGGGGAAGAAACAGACAATGGAGAAACATAGCCACTAAAAATTCCTCCCTGAGAAGGCAACTGCTGAGGCTATTTCTGTGACAGACTCAAATATGTGTGCACACAAAACAAACCCAATCAATTTCTTCATAAAAAATAATTTCCTTTGTCTCAGCCTGAGGAATCATCACATGACTTGATTTTCCTTTAAGATTTTTTTAAAGTTTTGCTTGTGTACATATGTGTGTGGGGATGTGGACATATGAATACAGATGTTTATTGAGTCCAGAAGATAGTCACAAATCCCCTGGAGTGATAGGTAGTTGGACGATACCCTATATGGTGCTAGGAGCAGAACTCTGGTCCTTTGCAAAAACAGTTAGCATTCTTTCTTCTCTCTCTCTCTCTCTCTCTCTCTCTCTCTCTCTCTCTCTTGGTTTGAGGTAATATTTTATTTTTTTAATTTTTTATTAAATGTTTTCTTTATTTACATTGCAAATTTTATCCCATCCAACCCCCATCCCATCCCTCCTCTCCCTGCTCACTAACCCACCCACTCCCAATCCCTGTCCTGGCATTCCCCTACACCGGGGCATCACGCCTTCACAGGACCAATGGTCTCTCCTTTCACTGATGTCCCTCACAAGGCCTTCCTCTGCTATATATGTGACTGGAGCCATGGGTCCCTCCATGTGTACTCTTTGGTTGGTGGTTTAGTCCTCTGCAGGTACTGGTGGTTTAGTCCTTGGTCCTTTTTTGTTGTTGTTGTTGTTGTTGTTTTTTGGGGTTTTTTTTTTT
>NW_022196906.1:78790612-78832048 GCF_008632895.1 Mastomys coucha | reverse complement strand
CTCAGAAATCAGCCTGCCTCTGCCTCCCAAGTGCTGGGATTAAAGGCGTGCGCCACCACCGCCTGGCTAGTCTTTGGTTCTTAAACACCAAGTCACCTCTCCAGGTCTTATAACTTGGTTTTAAAGATCAATTAAAATTAGTAAATCTAATTCTGCCTCAAGTCAGAAATCATCATTGTGATAAAGGTGCACACCACACTCACATCTAAAAATTCCCAACATTTTTGTTGTATTTCCTTGAAATAAGAGTTTGTATATACCCACAGACACAAGTCTTTCTAAATATGCATTTAAAAAATTATATTCATGGAAATTCTGAAATTTTCCCAATTCATAGCAAATACAGCTTTGTTTTTGAGATAATAAAAATCCCTCTATGCAGTAGGCATGAAAACCTCTTGAACTATTTTAGTAACACAGTATAGAACTTCTTTATATTGCTTATAATGATCAAAAGTCAGAAAACAACGTTCTATTCATTCAAAACAACTTTGCCTGTCTCCTAAGCAAACCAGAGTTTTAGAGGCCTAGAATTTTGGTGTAAGGACTCCTGTTTCCATAGTTCTTAAAGTTTTCCTAGAACTCATCACTATGGAAAGAAAGGCTGTGGGGAGAATCTACTAGCATTGACTTCGCAGGCACATAGTAACTGCACTGCGAATGTCTGCCTTAAGACTGGTGGGGGAAGGGATGTTCACTGACTATATAGCCTAGCCCCTCTCCATAGCAACCATTGTAGGCGGTGTGTGAGCAGAAGTCGCGGAGGTTTATGTCTCTTTTGCGCCCCCTCCTGGTTGATTTCATAGATTGGGTGCTTTGATCTCATCACAGCCTCAGAGCCCCTGAGAAGGTCCGTTTTTTTCAGACTTTCAGAACTTGAGTGTCAGGACTTGTGTCTTTGGTTTACTATCATAGTGTGTTGTTGAGAATTTGCTTGTGTTAACTGCAAATGAACAATGAACGGTGTGCCAGATAGAGAGCCATCACTAGTATGCAAAGTTTACTAGATAACAGTACTAGGGTTGCTAAGTATGACTCAAGAGGAATTACATGGTCTCTTTGTTCTAAAAAAAAAAAAATACAAAGTCAAGGAGGAAAAATAACACATGTGCACATATATCGTTAGACATAAACATAACATGTAATATATACAAATATATGTATGTATTTGTATGTATACCATGACTTTAGAATAAGGTAATAAATACATGATTGGTATTAATTTATATGTCACTATTTTTTTGATATCAGAAAGTGGAAAATTAACAACCAGCAGGAACTTGGCTAAAACTCAGAAGTGATTGTGGAGAGCAGAGTAATAAGAGAGGCTATTTCAAGATTCAATAGGGAGTAACTAGTTCTCTATTCCCTGAGTGTCTACCTCCAAACTGTACTCCTGCCACATACATGACTAAAAGGAAGCAATAGAATGAAACTGTCCCCATTCCTGACATAATGAAACTACCCATTTCATTTCCTCTATTTTCAGGCTCTCTCTATTTTAAACATAAGCTGGTCTGGGTGCCCTGCTTTCTATAGATCAAATCATAAAGTCCACCTCCAGAAAGTCAACTTAGGATTGAAGCAGGGCCTTTTCTCCATCCCAGTCTTTTCCTTTATGTTAAGAGGTCCATGTCTTTGATCTGATTCAGGTTAGGAAAGATGAGTAGGGTCGACATTTCCAGTGTGGTTGGTCATTCATGCTACTAGCCTAATAGTATCTTTAACTACTTAACTGTTATCATCAGTTTTGCATCCAGTTCTAGAATCCTCAAGATCAGCTGGCTGCTTCCATGTTGGTTTTTATAAATACCAGGCTTTGTTCTAGGATCCACAGCATGTTTCCTGGTAAACTAAGTGTGAGTGTTTGACCTTAATCAACAGAAAACCAGAGTGTGTTGTAGAATTGTCCCAGTCTTAAGAATTACAGTCTATTGATGAATAGTGTGCTACTCTGGGCAATCATTTCTAATGTCTGATGAAAAAAAGCAGTATTTTCAATATTCACTCTCTTGAGGAACAAAGTCAAGAGTAATTCAATCTCTCTATACTTTTTAAATTTATTTCTCAATTCGATCTATTTTTCCCTAATATTTCAACTTCATTTGGTATATCCCAGGCTTCTGGCAACCTCTTAAACAGCTTATAACCACCTCCAGTACACTCAGACTAATAAGTTAAATCACCTTTTCTGCATTTAATGATAGGTATACTTGTTCATTTAATAGTCATTCAGTTTTTATAAGTATCAAAAATTCTAAGTAATAAAAATATAGTGGTGGATAGCTTGTAAGTCAGTTTACTTGAAGCCTACATTTGATTGGAGAGAGGGAAAACAATATCTTTTAATATATACAGTGTTTTTTGTCCAAAGACAATTAGTACTGTAAATAGAATCACAGCATGTAAAGTGCATGGAGAGCCCGCGGTTATGTCCATCTAAGCAGAGTACAAATTAGTCCCTCCAAGAAAGGATGTTCAATGAAGACTAGATGGAGGGGAAGAAGTATACAACGAGAATGTCTGAGAGATGAGCACACTCCAGACCAAGGCTACTGCAAGGACAGAGGCTCAACAGATGGGAGCCAATGGAGACTAGAATCCAGTGAGCTCATTACATTTGTTAATAAAATGTGCACACAGCTTACTAACATCTTGTATCAGCAGTTATGAGACAGCAACCAGTTCATTACTGGTTCTCAAAAGTGCATGGATTAAAGTACATGGACAAAATGGACTCGGGCCAGTTCTTTCCCACATACTCAATTACAGCAAGAACACCAGTTATCTGCCCTGACTTTTCCTAATCACTATATACATATATACATGTGTGTGTGTGTGTGTATGTGCATACACATCATGGCAGAATCAATACCATGATTCAGGTATGTATTATTAAGTAGGAATGAAAGCTAAGACTTACACATTCTGATCAAGGACATGTCACTAATGTTTCTTTTCAAATATGGTGCTGATCTTTGAAGTTTTTAGGAAAAGCTAGCAATGACTTCCAGTGGGGTGTGTGTGTGTGTGTGTGTGTGTGTGTGTGTGTGTGTGTTTGGGGTGTGTGTGTGTGTGCGTGTGCCTTCTTTATTTTCAACTGGCATGCTTCTTTGAGGGAAGCGTCCTAGCTACAGCTTTTGAATAGGTTAATTAATTATTGATTCGCCTCTAAGCAAATAATTCAATTACTCTGAGAGAGGACTGAGTTTGAGAAATCAAAGGTAGAAACTCATTCTTGTTTAAAAGAAAAAAAAAGAGAACTTATGATTCAGCTCCATTATCCAAACAGAGTCTATTTTGTTGAAACTGTAAATAGAAATAAAGTGGTACAGCACACACTAGTCCTCAGGATTGCAGGAGCCCCTTCGACAAGGAAAAGCCTTGGGGTGGGGAAGTGGAAAAAGGGCTCCGACTGCAGGATTCGTGGTGCTTTTTCCCATGGTCCTCTGTTGACTTTCGACCTAGTGACTTTATGTACAGAGACTGAGCAAATGAAGATGGAGGCAATGTCACATTTTCACACTACTTCAATCAACAAGCACATTTTCAGTTGATGAGTTGTGTGACGTGGGCTACATAACCTATCCCTGGCTGTGTATTAAAGCCTCATAGCAATCCTATTGAGCATTGCTCTAGTTACAGTCACTACTGTGGTCAAACACCATGACCAAAAGCAAGTTGGGGAGGAGTTTATTTGACCTAAAATTCCACACCACTGGTCATCAACAAAGGAAATCAAAACAGAAATTCAAACTAGGCAGGGACCTGGAGGCAGGAGCTGATGCATGGGCCATGGGAGGGTGCTGCTTACTGGCTTATCCTTATAGCTTGCTCATACTTTACTATAGAGCCAAGGACCACCAGCCTGCCAAAGGCAGCACCATCCACAAAGGACTGGACCCCTCCTCTCCGATGATTCTAGCTTGGTCAAGTTGACATAGGACTGGCCAACACAGCCATGTACTATAATAACCCCCATTGTATGGATGAAGAAACTGAGACCCCCAAGGTAAATGGAACTTCCTGAAATCAAGTACAAAGGAAATACATGGCAAAATCAAACTGAAGATGAATCACTCTGGCATCACCTCTCTGTGTCTATGGCCTTCCTGCAGGTCTGGCAACTACAAATCTAAGAGTACATTCATCGCTTCCTTATAGCCACCCCCTACATAATTTTCAGCTTATCACTGATTGAAAATAAACTTGTCTGTCCCATTGCAAGCATCACTTATGCCTGTCACCTGTAAGGGAGACAACATAAAAGTCCTCTGTAATACTTGTATCGTGCTTATTTCTGGCAGAACATGAAACCTACAGAGATGCAACATATATCTATATCTATATGTATATATATATATATGCATATATATACATATATACATATGTATATATCCCTTTTTTTCTTTCGAATCACAAATGAAACACACATTTATACCCATACACAAACCTTATGAAACAAAGTAATAATATTTTGGCTATAACAATCACATTAAAATTATAAGCATTTTTCTTGTGTGAATAAATTGCCATATTCCTAATTAATTACAAGCAGAGCTATCCCTGAAAATACTTTGTTTTTTCATATTATCATAAAGATCATTAGTACAATGGAAACATGGCTTAGATACATTGTTGTTTAAACATTAGATCAGGAATAACTTGTCCAGACAGTGTAGGACATGGGCCCCCTTTGTATACTGCCTAGATAGTCAGGAACTGGATATCCCAGAGACCTAGGGCAGAACCAAACATTACTGGCATATATATGTGTATCTATATGCATAGACACATATATATGTCAGGGGTACCTTCTCAGAGGTGAAGGGGAGGTGGGGGAGGAGCCTTTGAGGGAGGAGAGGAGGGGCTTTGATCAGAATGTAAAGTGAATAAATAAATAAATAAATGGAAAAAAGGATAAGACATTCTTGAAAAAGATAAATACTTGGTTAGAAATAAAGACTACCTAATTTTTCTTTATGTTAAATATAAACTTTATTATAAAAACTTGCAAATTAAAAAAAAGAAGAAATCACACACTGAAATTAGTTGACCCCACATCTATATATCACAATGAACTTGTATACATTTAGAATAGCCATTAGGAACGAAAGCTGTGGAGCTGTTTAAAAAAACTACTGACTAGACAAAGCAGTAATAATAATATAACATTATAAAGTCTGTAACACACAATGAGAGGTGGAATGAGTAAATGGAATACCCTGTAATATTGTCACAGTATAAAGGGTTAGGACATTAATTCAAACTGCGATGAATAAGAATGCTTACTGTAGCCAGCATAGAAAGCCACCTAAAGGAGAAAGCATGACTGCAACAGAAAACAAAGGATTAATTCAAAGGATTTCAAAAGGGGATGAACAAGAAAAACAGAAGACATATGGAAAGTTGTCAAACTCCAGTATTAGGTACTATGGTTATTATTAAATTTGATGATTGCAATATATATCAACGGACTAAGTGTTCTACTTAAAAGGTAGGTTATCAGACTAGCTAGGTAGTGTGCCAAAACAAGATTTAAATTTTTGAGAGGCATCTTGGGTACAAGAAATACACATCAAATATTATACAAGTAAAAGCAAAAAGTATGGCAAAAAGTATGGAAAAAGGCACAGCTCCATTAATCATAACCAATCTATTCGACTGAGTTATGCCCCAAGCGATGGATACTTCAAACAGGCAAAAACAAGAGAAATCATGGTGGAGCTCAGGGCTCTGTATCATGATAGAAAGATCAACTTCTCAGGAAAACACAATATTAATTTAACCCTTATTGTCCTGTGAGCATGTGCTTCTATGGAGAACAGTATTCCTCAAGCAGGGAGGGTTGGGATGAAATGATCAATTCTCTCACTGGGTCGTCTGATGAAGAGAGGCTACTTGTACCTAGAGTCAAACTATAGCACCAGGCAAGTCAGTCAGCTGGTCTGAGCCTGTTTTCTAATAGGGAAGGCAGATAGAAACCATTCCGTGCGTAACTTTGGAGCATCTAGGGAAGTTTAGGTGAGGCCATTAGCCCTGCAGGAAGCGGGGAAGGAGCTGAGCTTTTGGCCTGGGGCTGCAGCCTCCTCAGCAACTACCTCTGAGTGATCCTTCTCACTTTACTTTTTACCTTGAGCCCCCTTTCCAGGCCATGCTGAAGGAGTCAGATTAAGGTCTGTGATCAAGGCCCAGAGCTCTGCCTTCTATTGTTGGTGCCTTGTGTCCTCACAGAGGAAAATTGGATGGTTTCAAACATAATGATTGGCCCAGGAGGCAAATCTTACCCTACGACATAGCTTATAGAGAGAAATAATAAAGACATGATGGAAAATACTTAATGCTTAAGACTTACTTAAAAGTCTTGGACCAAATTGGACTTTATCACCTAAGGAGTGAGTGGTTTTCTGCCTGGTTTTATATTTGGCTAGAAACTGGTGTCCATATATAAAGGGAATGGGACACAGAAACACAGAGCATTGTGATAAATTTCTCTAGAATGAAATGAAGTTACCAGAGGCACACTTTTTCCTTTTTTTGGTATATAAGAATATTGTATGACTATGTGAAAATATAGTTTTGACATTTGAAGTTAGATGGCAAGCCCATATTGTTTGTATGTTAAGGACTTGCTTTAAAAATAGTACAGCATTGCAAAGTTATTCCACTTTTTATTAAAAATAAATTCTCCTCTCATACAATGCGTACTGACCACAGTTTCTCCTCCCTCCACTCCTCCCAGCTCTCCCCCACCTCCCCTTCTCTCCCAGATCCACTCTCAACTTTCTTTCTTTTCAGAAAAGAGCCTGCCTCCAAGAGACAACCAAAACAAGAGACAATAACACTAGGTAAAACTCCTCATAGGGAGGCTGGCCAGGGTAGTCCAATAGGAGGAAAAGAGTCTTAAGAACAGACAAGAGTCAGAGACAAATTGCTCCCACTGTTAGGAGTACCACGAAAACATCAAGCTAACAGCCATAACATATGGTGTAGACTCTTGCAGGCCCCGTGCTTACTTGCTTCAGCCTCCATGAGGCCACGTAAATCCTGCTTAGCTGATTTGATGAGCCATGTTCTCCTGGTGTTCTGCATCTTCCCTGGCTCCCACAATCTTTCCTTCCTATCTTCTGCAGGATTTCCTGATATCCACAGAGAGGTACCTGATGGAGATCTTCAATTTGGACTCGCTGTCTCTGCATAGTATCTGGCTTTGCAACCATCCCTATACTGCTGCCCAAGGAAGCCTCTCTGAAGACAACTGAGCAAGGCGCTGATCTATGAATATATCAGAATATCATTAGGAACCATTTCATTGAGTTACAGGTGTGTGTGTGTGTGTGTGTGTGTGTGTGTGTGTGTGTGTGTGTGCGCGCGCGTGTGCATGCGCGTGTGCATGCGCAGCACTAGACTAGGCACATCTCCCACTGTGGCCAGACAAGGCAGACCAGTTAGGGAAACTGGATCCACAGGCAGGCAAGAGAGTCAGGGTAAGCCCCTGATGCAGTTGTTGGAGGATTTGCATGAAGATCAAGCTGCACGTCTGCTACATATGTGTGGGGGCCTGGTTCCAGTCCTTGTACGTCCTTGGTTGGCAGTTCATTCTCTGGGGATTTCCAAGGGTACAGATTAGTTGACTCTGATGGTCTTCTTGTGGAGTGGCTAGCCCTCCCAGGTTCCTCAACCCTTCCCCAAGCCCTGCCAATTTTTGGAGAAAAGTGCTGAAGTGTCTTCAGAGGATCAATAAGGACACGCTGCAGGCCTCCCTTATTCTTTCAACTACCTTAGAGCCTCAGGCAATGTTTGTATCTGTCAGCCTGGATTCACAGAGAGGAACCTAGCATAACTGTCCTCTGAGAGGCTCCATCCAGTAGTGGACTGAAACAGGCTCAGAGAACTACAGCCAAACACTAGATTGAGCTTGAGCGCTTTTACTTTTTCTTATGAATATAGTTTTTGCATTGTACAGCCTAAAGAATTTATTTTAGTGCTACTTACAATAGGGAACTACTGAATGTGATTTCTTCAGGTTTTGTGTATCGGAAATAATTTTATTTTTCCATTAATTTGTTAATTCACTTAACATCCAAGTCACAGCCTCCCCTCTTCCTAGTACTCCCTCACGTAGCCCCTCTCTATCCCCTTTTCTCCAGTGATAAGAGGGAGGACCCCTTGGTAAAATCCACCCTGGTACATAAAAATCACTGAAGGACTAGACACATCCCCTCCCATTGAGGCCAGACAAGGTAACCCAGCTAGAGAAACAGGATCCACAGTGAGGCAACAGAGTCAGAGACAGCCGCCTGCTCTTGTTGTTGAGGGGGCCCACATAAAGACCAAGCTGGACTTCTGCTACATGTGTATGTGAGGCCTGGGTCCAGCCCACATGTACTCTCTGGTTGGTGGTCCAGTCTCTGGGAACTCCCAAGGTCCAGATTAGTTGACTCTGTTGGTCTCCTTGCAGAGTTTCTATCCCCTCTAGTTCCTCAGGCTTTCTCCCAACTCTTCCACAACACTCCATGAGCTCTGTCCAATGATTGGCTGTGGGTCTCTGCATCCGTTTTAGTCAGCTGCTTGGTGGATCCTCTGAGAGGACAGTATGCTAGGATCCTGTCTGCAATTATAATAGAGTATCATGAACAGCATCATAGACTGGTTCTTGCCCATGGAATTCGTCTCAAGTTGGGCCAGTCATTGGTTGGCCACTCCCTCAGTCTCTGCTCCATCTTTGTCCCTGCACTTCTTGTAAGCCGGACAAATAATTTAAATTAATGCTCATTGTTTTTGAAGAGCATTTTTGCTAAGTATTAAATTCTAGGTTAAAAGGTTTTGGGCTTTGTTTTTGTTTATGTTTTATTACTGTACAAATGCTATAATATATCTCTGAGACTCGTCTATTTTTTTCTGATTGCTTCTAAATTTTCCCTTTATCTTTCATCTTCAGCAGGGTCACAGAACTGGGTCTCTGTCGATTCCTTAGATTTATTTGTACTTTCCGTAACATCCTGAGTTTGAAAACTAATGCTTTTAATTTGGAAAGTTACCTGCACCATTTCTGAAGTGTTTCTGTGTTCTCTCTCTCACCGTTGGCCCTTCTTTCTTGAACTCTATCTTGTTCATATGCAGCACAATGCTAAACACTGCCTCACAGGTGTAATGTTCTGTTGTTGTTACACTTCTTTAACTCAAATCTCAATTGCCCTAGTTTTAATGATTTATTCTGACTTTCTTTTTCTTAGTTCACTACTGCTTTTTTGCCTGTGTCTGCTCTGCTGTAAAACCCATTGTATGCTTAACTGCTTGGAGTACTACAGTTTTCTGTTATAAATTTTATATTGTTTCCTGAAGTTTTCTTTGGTGTTAACATCCTTCATTTTTCATCCTGTTCAACAAAGTTGTCTCCTAAACTATCAACTAAATATATAGTCGCTAATCTAGAGCCTTTTCTACTCATTCCAGTGTCTCCATGACTATGCTTTTTTTCCAATGGAATCAGCATTCTCTGAGTCTTGGTTTTGCTGATTGAGAGGCAAGGTGTTTGAAAGAACAGCAAGATTAGAATCGGGAGTATTTTTCCACAGGAACAGCTCCAGTTTGCTCTGTCAGGATTCTTGGAGGTGCTTACCCCTTCAGTGGAATAAAAGCTGAGTAGACTGCAGGCTGCTTTTCCACTTTACCTACTTTTTACTTCACTTCTGTGTTCATATGCCCAAAGGGCTGGATCAGTTGTGCTCTTCTACAGAGGCTTGGGATGAAGTTCCCGATGAGATATTTTTTCCTTCTTAGCCCCAGGTTCCCTACAGGCATGAGCCAACAAACAGTATCTCTGAGTCTCTGTTTGCATCACCACCAGATTCCAATCCTTAGTAACACCCTACACAGCCATCTACTGGATTTGTAGCCTTTTGGCCACAAGATAGAAAACATGGGCTTTTCAAAATCTTTTGGGCTTTTCTCCTTGTTATTTAAGAAAAGTGAATTTCTGTTAACTCCTACTTTCTCAGTAGAGCCAGAACCAACAGCAAAAATTAAGAGACCATCCAGACTTGAAATGACTGGAAAGAATTTACACTTTAAGCAAGAATTGCTATAGGAGCACAACATTTTTCTTTTGAATGGATTATTAAAATTAATAAGAAATCAAGAATGTAGATGAGTAATCTCTTAAATAGGGTTACCAAGAGAATTCAGCTATCCTGTTCTTAAAGAAAGATGCTCTTTGGTCTAGAATTGTCCAACATTTCACTGTTTTGGAACAAGAATTAATGTGAAAGCCACTTTATGTTTTTCTTATTCGTGTGTTTCTAGCATAGGTACATTTTTTCCCCTAAAGCCTTTCTCAAATGGCATGTGACTGGGGAAGGAAAAAGCATGTCGAGAAAGGAGAATGGAAAAGTGAAGCCTAAGGAGAATAAGTGATTATATTTAAACATAGAAGGAAAGAAATGCAATGGAAGCCATCATAGCACCCAATCCATAAAGATGGATGTTCTTTATATACATTGTCTTACAGAACAAGAAATGGGGATTTCAGAAAATCATAGGTCTGAGTTTACGAAAATAGGAAGTGCCTCAGCCAAACTTTACCCCAACACTTGTCTGATTCCAAAGTATACAATTTACTACTACACTGTATGGCCTCCCTGAAATTTCAGCAAATCCCCTGGCTGAGGATTGTCTCCCGAGCTCAACTTGGACAGACTTAGAGGTCAATGGCATCCCTTCAATAAAGGCAAAGATCTCATTTGCCACTTTCTAACCCTATTTAGGTTAGCTTTTAATATTATCGCACATTTTTAAATTTTACTAAAAGACTATTCATGACTATTTACTTACATTAGCAAGTTTGCTTCTCTTTTATTATTCAAGCTCCATTTTTGAGAACTCTTCATAACTTTATGTAGGAAATCTAGCCTAGAGATGACTTTTAAATGTGTATAAAGACAAAATTTAAAGAACAGAAAAATAAGTGGCATATTTTAAACATCATACATGCCACACATACATACACACACATGCACACACAGAGATTAACATACATACCACACACACACATATGCATACGTATACACATACACACATGTTAACATACACACCACACACATATATAACACACACACACACACACACACACAAGCAAATACACCTTAACAAGTCCATTTTCAGTGTTAATAATCTAGTGACAGGTTTAAACAAATGCCTAGTCACTCAGCCACATTGCCATTGTTGCTCCTGTCAACTTCCACCTATGTCCATAAGGCTCAAAAATTGGACTGCATTCTGCCATCCTCTCAGTTACTCTTTGTGTGACAGTAATATTTCTTTAGCCTAAGATCTTCCCTCATCTGAAATTCATAATATGTATGTAGATAGATTCATATAGTATACTCCAACATTCCCACTCCTTTGTTAGATCCTTATCACGGAAGCATTTTTGTTAACGGTGTCTCACAACATTTGCCAAGATGTAACTTTCAGATCAAGAATGGCTCAATCATCATCCACTTTGAACCCTGCACATGGGATCAGGAAAGAAAAAAGCAAGCATACAGAAGCCTGACAGGAGTCATAACCCCTGGGAATATAAAATTTCGTGTGCCAATCCCTTCCTCTCGGCAACTCCTCCCACAGCTATTAAATATGGTCAAAGTATTTTACATTGTTTTCCTTGGAGGTGACTCCATAAAGTATTCAGATATAATTTATTTAGGCTAATCATAATTTTGTCAAAATCCAAGAAATGAAAAACTAATGAATCAACGTAGGCATGGTGGCTCACATCTGCAGTCTAGCACTCAGAAGGTTGATGACAAGGGATGATTGTGTAAAAGAAATAAAAAACAATGAGAGAGGAACAGAGGAAGAGACAGAAGGATGGGGGAAAGGAAGAAAATACGAGGGAGGGAAGGAGGGAGGAAGGAAGAAAGAAAGGAAATAAAGAAGAAAGGATGAATGAATCAAATAATCAAATCCTTTTTTATCATTATCAAAGTTGCTCATTTCCTAAATAGAAGAGCAGGGAATAAAAACAATATCAAGAAATAAAATTCTGATGGCAGTGGGATAAGTCAAAATAGTTTATTACCAATAGCAATGTTTAAATGTAGTTTCATCAAGTCAACATTTCCACATCTTTTCTTCTTTTTTTTTAGAACAAGCCTGCCTCCTCTTAGAACTGATTATACTGACACCACAACTCGCACAGCAAAAGCCAGTGAACAAGACAGCCAGGAGAAGCAGTGGTCCTTACATAATTGAATGGTACATGCACCAGAGCAAGTAAAGATCAAAGGTGTTTATACTCCATTTAATATGGCAGTTATGAGCAAAGGCAAAAATAGTGAAAAAACATCACTTTAAATTCTCAGAGTAGCATTTATCACCTCTCAGACGGGGTCAGGTGGTTAAAGGGTGAGAGCAGCTATTCCATTAGATCTGGCAAGTGCACAATCCATTTGAGAGAGTGAAGCAAGGCCTATAAATGCCTCTGCAAGAGCAGGTGGAAACAGAGCGTGTTAACAATCAGCGAGTATCTTCTGTGTTGGTTAACTCCATAAAGCCTATGAAAAATAAGAGCAACGCTGAGGCCAGCCATGCTGTAACACAGCAGATGTGTGCTTAGATCTCAGGTGGCTCTGCCCTTCTCTGAGTTTCCATGCAGAAACCTTCTTGATTCATAATCAAGCTAACTGTTTCAGGGCTGGGTGTGACAGTGTCAGAGCACTTGCCAATCATGCAAAAGGCCCTGGATTCCACTCACAGAACTCCAAAATGCAAGGAAATAATGATGATAATAATAATAATAATATACATACATACACACATACATACCTATATACTTGTCCATCATTGCTATTGCTGAGATAAAAAGTCACTTGGCTAATTGTGGCATAAGATGTCTAGTTGGGGCATTGCCTTCCCCATTATTTATGATTTAGATTAGAAATCCATTTAGATTTCCTTCATATACATATATGTATGCACATATACATATATATGAAATATATATATAGAAGATTTTTCATTCCTAGGTTTCTATATGGACCCTCAAATGGACCTTAGTTTTAATTGTTCTTCCCCACATTTCCTTCTCTCACCCATTTCTTCAAACTCTACCGCCTCATTTAATCTTCACACTACAGTCCTCTCTCCCCATCCACTGTCTCTCCAAAACATTATATTCCATTTCTCATTCCTTGTGGTTCCCCTTACTCGGTACCTAACCTCTGTGGTTATAGGGATTGTGGCATGTATATATATTTTTTTAATGTGTGGGTATGAGTTTTTGTGCTTTGTTTTTGGTTTTTTAAGAGAGAGAAAGGAAGGGAGTGGAGCTGAGTAGGTATTAAGGTGGAGATGAAGAATTGGCAGAGGGTAAAGAAGTATTCAGAATATATTGTGTCAAAACATTTTTTTATCAACTAAAAAAAATACACCTTGTGGAGAAAAGGGTTTACTTGGCTTCCACTTTCAGATCACAGTTTAAAACTAGGCAAAGCCAAGACAGGAACTTGAAGCAGGAACTTAAGCAGAGACCATGGACAAACATTGCTTATTGGCTTGATTTTTTTAATCAACCATTTTATTCTGTTGTCAATATTCATAAATAAGGTTTAATCTTTTCTTTTTCAACTATCTAAAATAGTTATTAAAACATATATGCTTACTTTATCATTCATTTTAAAGACATATAAATGTTTTGAACATTTTTGTTTTTAATATATTTAATTAAAATATAATTACATCACATTCCCCTTTCCCTTTCCTCCCTCCAGCTTCTCCCATGTCCCTTCCCTTAACGCCTACACATTCCCCATCTTTAAAATTGATGTCATAGTCCATAGGTTAGGAAGCTAGACTGAAAAAAAATAAGAAAAAAAGAGAGAGAGAGAAAGGCAGATGAACATCAGCATCCTCATTTTATTGCCTACTGGTTGCAACTATGGACTACGCTACTCTACCACCATGCCTTCCCAACTCACGATGACTATATCCTTCTCAACTATGAGTTATAATAAATCCCTCCTCTCTAAAGTTCCTCTTGTCTAGTATTTTTTCATGATGATGAAAAAGGGGACTAATAGGGAAGCTAATCAAAAAGTTAAGACATATGGATCAACCAATGAAGGCACTTAACTATACAAGCTAGTGATCTGAGATAAATCTCCAAAGTCCACATAAATGTAAAAGGAAACTTGTTCCCCTAGCTTTCATGGTACTAGAATGAGAATGTACCATATAAGCTTCCAAGGGAGGGAGTTCTAGCCAGCCATGATGCTTGTGAACCACGTCAACAGCCAGCATGACAAAATAACCCTACAGTGAAGTAGTGGCACACATACCTTGGCAGTAACCAACAACTCTCCGATTGGACTTAAGACATGGCCAACAAGACGGAGACTGTGCTCAGTACTATAAACCTAGCTACCTGCTCAGTGCTAGTGAAATCATAGTCACTAGAAGAGAAGCTACAAGCCCTAGTATACAAAGCCAGCATACTGCCGAAGAACAATATATAAACATTTGTCCTTATACCCACAGTATAAGTATAGTCTTCACCGACCATCATGGAAACTTCTCTTTGCAACAGACAGAGACCACAACAGAAAAACCACAACCAATCAAAATAAAGAGATATAGAGCCCAGTGCCAGTGAATACATCTGCATACAATTATAATACCTACAATTATAATAAATAAATAAACATTTTAAGTTAAAACGAGTCACCATATAACGCAAAAACTAACCTTCAAGGAATATTTGCAAGAGAACTGAAAAGATATTTTAACTCTATAAATTATACACAAATATTCATAACAACATTAATCGTAGTAGTAAAAAATGGGAACTTCAAAAAAATCTACCTATTGGCAAATCAATGAACAAAGCATGATATTGATAAGAAATACTATTTTAAATAAAATAGTTTCAAATAATAAAATAATAAATACTAATGCATGCTGCAAGAGAACAAATCCTGAAACTGGTTTGTTAGCTGAAAGAAACCAAAAGCATAAACCATAAATTAAATGTATCTATGTAAAGAAAATGTCCAAATTAGGCACATAAGAACATAGAAAGTTTATTTGTCATTATGAAGAAATGAGAGAAATGAGTATAGAGTTTCTTTGAGAGGTGGATGAATGATCTAGAATGAGTGGTAATACTTGCATAACATTATTCTCAAAACTAAGACATAAGTAGTTAAAATGATAAATTTTATTGCCCATGAATTTTATCTTGGCAAAGTGGGAGAAAAAGAAAAAGAAAGGGAACCTATGTATACATAGTTTCCATACGCTTACTTCTGCTGGGTAAGGCCCACAGATCATTAAATGTGTTCAAGAAGTGAACAAATGCCCTACAATCTGACCAGCAAGATTTCTTTGGAATATTTTATAATATAATATATTTTATAATATAATCTCCACATGAACACATTGGACCACTTTCAACCTTATAGAGTATCTGGAGGGTTTCTCTGAGCTTCTACCCACGTGCTAATAGTCTAGCCTGGCTTGTAGATTCCTTCTGGTAGGGGGCAAATCTCTCCTCTAACATTATATATTATCTAGAATATTACTATAGAGACAAATCATAAAAATCACAACCTGATTTCACACAAATCTAGTATATTTGCTCTGTGCCATCTGCTTTATAAAATCATGAGAGTAAGCAACACAAAGTAGCTGGCAGTTTACTAACAATTCCCCTATTCCCTGATATATTAATATACCCTTTGCTCTTGATCATTTTAAGGGGACTCTTCATTAGATTTCACAAAACTTTAAAAATGGTTTTAAATTACCTTAGTATATGTTGATACAATTATTTGCTAACAATCTAGCTTAAAGCCAAACCAAAAAAAAAAAAAAAAAAAAAAAAAAAAAAAAAAAAAAAAAAAAAAAACTAGTTGTGATCACTTAACAGCTCATTAAGGAATTCCAAAGCACAACTTTATGTGTCCTTGGAAAGACAGATTAGCAACTTTTAATTTCTCAAATTAATCCAGTGTTGGAAGTCTATTTACACCCACATAAGCTTTCTCCAGAGTCTTCAACATCAGGCCAAGAAGCAAGATAAGAGGGTGCTGCTGCTGCTGAAAAACAGCTCTACACATTATCCCCCAGTTGTCTGTGCAGCGGAGAGGAGAGGCTCTCCAACCTCTGAGTTGTTAGTTCCTGTATCTGTTAGGATCAGCATTGCTCTGGTTAAACAGTCACTAGGGTATCAGGAGGATGTTGACAGCCATCGGTTTATCTGCTCTCCTACAGAGTCTGGACAAAGAAAGAAACTGATAATTGAGGGAAAGATATAGGTACTGTATAACAAGAAACCCACGCCAGCCTTCCTATCAATGTATAATTTAGATTAGTCTCAAGCTCCTAGCCCCGAGCACTGGAATTACCGAAGCACACCTGAATCTCAGCATCACTCTTTTGACTCCTTAAAGCAATAATCCCCACTGGGAGGTGGCTTTAAAACTGAGCAAGATAACTTTAAGGAAATCCCAGTCTTTAAGATTAAAACATGGTAGGGAGGCCGGAGAAATAGCACACTGAGTTTACTGTGAAACAAAAAGGTCCCAGCATCCGTGTAAAAAAGTCAGCCCAGTGGTGTGCACATGTAACCCTATCCCTGAGACTTAGAGACAAGTAGATCCTTGAGGTTCATTGACAAATCTGTAAGGGTCTATCCAATGTGAGACCTATTGCAACACAGCAGGGCGAATGACTCCTAAGGAATGACAACCATCGCTGTCCCCTGGCCTCCACATGTATGTGCACACATACATGAAAAGACATGTATGCTAGTGAGTTAATATTATAAACAGCATATAGTAAGAACTAAATAGTAGCTCTTAAGTTCAAAAATACCTGGGAGACAGATAAAGGGATCTACAAATAGTAACAAAGAGCTAGTATAAACCAAATTTCCTCTTAAAAAAAGTTCTACTTGTTATATTTTCATTTGCTGTTGCTGTGGTGAAACATCCTAACAGCAGCAACTTAGAAAAGAAAGAGTACTTCTCCATGCACTTCCACATCACAGCTCATCACAATGGAGGAGTGACAGGGCAGAAGCTCAAGGGAGCTGGCCACATCCCAACCACAACCAGAAGCAGAAAGCGACAAATGCATCCTTGCTGATGCTCGGCTGGCTCTCTCCATTTCATCAGCCAAGGGATCACTCTATGAGATATGAGATGGTACTACCTACCTTCTGAGTGGGTTTTTCCACCCCATTAACCCAATTAATAAAACACTCTTTCACATGCCTGCAGGCCAACTAATCTGAACAATATCTCCTTGAGATGCACTTCCAAAGTGACTCTGCACTGTGTCAAGTTGGCACTTAAAAGCAACAGGCATAGTGTCCATGACTTGCTTTTTAATGGGCACTCACTTCTGTTTACAATGCACTCGGCAAACATTGCGGTGCAGTTCTCCATTCTTCTACAGTCTGAGTTTTCTGGTGACTTAAGTTTCTGTTCTCGACCTCATTTGTGGTGTCTTTTCCCAAGTGCCCTTGCTTGTCCCTTCACCTATTGCTGAAGCTTACTGGTGTGGCTCCTCATCCACAATGTCTTCCATCATCAGTTTATGTAAAATAACAACTTCTTGACACCCAGACACTTGTCTGTTCTTTGTCTCCACAACAATCAAACATACTGTATAATTATTGTTCTCTGAGATTACCACATTCTGCACCAAGTCTGCCATTCACCCCTTGAGGCCATGGTACAGTTGGCACTGAACTTGTAAACATGCTGTACTTTAATGGTGTCTCAGAAGTACAAGGGCAATTTATGTCACTCTGCTCATTTATCTGTGTTCAATTTGGCACAAAAGACCAACTATAATTTAAACTTCCTCTAATGTAAGTACTTTGTTAATTTTTAAAGGCCACACTATATAAGACAGACCAAGAAACAAATGTATTTTAGGTGGGTTCATCTTTCTTGGTATTCATAAATCCATTCATTTTCTAGCCATGAGCATCATCTTCTGTTCTCTACACACCAGTGTGATAAATGGCTTTAAGAGCAGTTTCTACTAGTAAACATTGTAATCAACTGAAGCTTTTGCATTAGAGATGCATCCTGATAATCAGAGAAATGCCAGAGCCAGATTCTGCTCTTAAGATTCCCTGCACACATGCTTATCATGTGTGCATTACATGCATATAAGACAGAGTAAAATAGTCACTTCGGTACAAGCCAATGTAGATGTTCACAAAGCTCTGCAGTTTAGGAGTGTCGTTTTTCTTTTGTAATAGATAAGGGTTCTCACCTTAGAAACAAATGAGGAGAGGCCTGAGGCCATGTTACTCTCTAATCTTAAAGGCAATAAAAGTGTCACTCTGTTGTGGCTCAAAGGTGGATGGTGTGGAAGACTTAAACACAGTGATTGTAACTACTATGAATCCCCAATCACTTCTTCAGTGTCCCAAGTGTGCTTGTAGGCAACATAGTCCAAAACTGACAGACACACCTCATTCCCACCTTGTTTGCAATTTGAAGTAGACGAGATTTAATTCTAAAAAATATGGAAAAAACAGAATTGCTCTGGATGTGGGGGTGGGGCAGGGAAGGAAGCTTTTGATGCCATCACATTGGGATGGCAGCCCTCTTTAATAATGACACCTGAGCCAAAGAACACAGCCAACTTTCTGAGCAAAGACTGAAAGAGATGCCTTCTTTGCTGGTATCACCCAGCCAGTCAAGAAACTCCTGCTGTGCATCTTTGAGCTTTTTATTTGTCAAATAAAACCTCCTAATGGTTTAAGACACCTCTGATTTTCTGTTCCCTGTGGTCAGACCAGTCGTTCTGATTGACCGGGCCCTTTGCCAGCAAGATCTCAAGCCAAAACCACTTTTCTACCAGAGACAATGAATTATAAACTCCTTTCACAAGGAGAGCAGACAACAGAAGACAAAGTTATGGATGATCTATTGCTGACATAGATCTGTGGATCAGAGACTGTTCAGAGAGCTTGCAGGTCAGGTAAATACACACACAAAAATGATTCATCAAGCAGCCAGGGTCTCTGTAGAGCATACAGAGTGACTCTGTGAATAGAGACTGTAGTAACAATAAAGGCCTGGAACCAAAAAGAACAAGCTTTCGTGGGCCCCCAGGGAGAGGCTAGACACAAAGACAACACAAATTCCAACTGCGCCAATAGCCTCTCCCACAAAACCCCTGCCTCAGCTACATTATTTCTCATCCTAAGGAATAATATTTGTCCTTGGAGAAAAATATATTTGTGTGTCTTAATTAATTTGTAATAAAACTAATATAACGAGAATTTGGTTTTGATTTTGATCTATTGAATAAAACCTTAACCAATCAAAATTCAAAGTTCATAGGTTACTCTTCCACACTGGTAATTGAACTAGAATCCACATTAGCAAAAATGAGCACATTTGAAGGGATTTAGCAGTTGTCTTTCTTGTGCCCAAATTATTTTATCTATTTTAATTTCTAATTTCTATTTAATTTCTATTTTAGTTAAATTAGATAGTATGTATCATTGTTATTATATGTGAGCTTATGTGGTATGTGTATATACATGTTGCATGGGTATGGGTTCACTCATGCTCTGGGGTGGGTACAAAGTAGATTACTAGTAGAGTTTGTTTCTCTTTCTTCATTAGGCGATTCAGGAATTGAACTCAAATCATCAGGCTTGTACCAGGACCCAAACACTGAGCCATTGTCCCACAATGTACAATATTTTGTATCTAGATGATTATTTCTCTAAATGATGTCTGATCTATAGATCTTTGTCAGTAATACCTTCTGTTGTCTGCTATCTCTGGCTCACTACATGAAAGGAGTTTGTAATTTATTGTCTTTGGTAGAAAAATGGTTTTGGCTTGAGATCTTTCTGGCAAAGGGCCCAGTCAATAAAAGCCCCCTGTACCAAATTCTATATCTCAACAATTATTTCTCTTATACATGTTAACTAAAAACATCTCTTTCTGGACCAAGAATGGGGTGTGGGGTATGAGATGAGCTATGGTCTCCCACCTTAGCTGGCCAACTAGAACTCCACTTTTCTGCCTCTATATTTAGAAAACACAGACGGGGAATACTCTAACAAATGTCTGTACATAGAGGGTGGGCTACTAAATGATCCAGCCTTTGTAAACTGATAAAATCTGAATTTGCAAGTAAATGCCATCTTGTGGCATCAGCCATATACCATGCAAACAGCCTGTTACTCTTTTTTCCCACAACCATAGAGTCTTAATAGTCACAGGATAAATACAGTGGGTGGTCACAGAATGCACATGGAGAATCTAGAAGAGACCGAAAGGGTAGATACCACCTTTTCTCTAAGGATGGATTAGTGATGTTGTGCTAACTGCATAGAGATTATTCGCCATCCTTTCCTGGGTTTAAACCCAAGGCAACTGACTGGTACCACAAGCCAAGTTGATTTAGCAACAAAGGTGAAAGAAAAGGGACAAAATTTCCTTCTTTCTAAGGGCTCCAGAACTTTTCCCATACCAAGTGCAGAGAACTGCTTGAGTTCATGCCATTTCTTGTGATTTCTCTGTTTCTACACGCCCAGTTTCAATGTGTGATTCAGGAACTCAAAAATAAAGCAATGGTTTCTGTTGTGTCTTTTCTGTCGAAAGTGATTAATTATTCAATCCATCACTTACCATCACTTGATGGACTTTCCACTGCTTAGTGCAGAAGTTTATCTTTCCTCTCTCTAGGTTCTTCTGGACCTCAATTAATGTACTTAGGAAATGAGATCTGAGCGGTTTAACTAAAAAAAAAAAAATCTGCTCAAATCTGGGTTTTGAATATGTGTATTTGAAACTACAATAGCCAATATCTAACCACAACTCATTAAACCCTGAGAATACCAGTAATCAACAACATGAACTATATACTGACTGTGTGGCAGCTACCTCAGACCATGCCTGCTTCGCATAAGCCTTTCTAGATGCTTCTTCTAATGCTCCATTTGCATTTTCATGTGGTAACCAAATGGAAATATTTCTCATTTACACATGAAAAAATTGTCCAAAGTTCATCCCCCTTTGTGCAAAAAAAGTAACAGCCCAATGGTGCAAGAAAAAAAAAAGGAAAAGAAAAGAAAAAAAAAAGAGTCAAGGGAAAGAACCAAGTCCTGTATTATCATCTATTTCTAATTTTTCCCCCAAAAAACTATCATCCACTGTCTTGCTAAGCATTCATTGTCTCAGAGCCCTGCACTGTATCCTATTTGAACACCACATTCTCCCATGGATTCATGTTTCTCTAGAAAGGTAATAATTTACCATATTGTCCATAATTCACTATAACTCTGTATTTAAGACTTAAAAGAATCCACTAAACAAGACTAAAGAAACACTCAAGCTCCTTGTACGTCAGCTCTTGGCTTCTGGTAGAGACCAAGCTGTCGTTCACCCACACCACCATGTTACAACAACAACAACAACAAATTGGGCTCTCATTTTCTACAAAAAAAAAAATCAATAAATTGGTGCTCCAATTTCCTAAAACTCACAAAAGAGCTTTTCACTAGCAAAAACCTCTATCTCTCTTCTCCATATTTAATAAGTCAAAACTATAACCACCACAAGACAGAGCAATTAGTAGCCTAACGCAGCAGCTACCCAGTCTAAAATTGTCCTCCTCACTAGTCACCTAGAAAGCATTACCCCACTATATATGCAGCTCACTGATCAGAGCATGCTCCAGCATTGCCCCATTATATATGCAGCTCACTGATCAGAGCATGCTCCGACTGCTTTGTGACTTACTGCAGAAACCAGGTCATGAGCCTCAGATGGGTGTCACTTTGCTCAATAATAACACTTCATTTTTTTTTAAATTCATAGCAGTTTAATCAGTTCAATTCTTTACCGGGAAAGGCTTTGATTTCTTTGGACATTTCCCAAATATAATAGTTATGCTCCAAGTTTAATATTTTTTTTATTGTTGAGTACAATTTTTAACCTCTGCCATGGTCTTGTGGGAGAATTGCCAAGAGAAATTCCAGGAGTGACTGCCCCAAGGTGGCACCCATGAAATGGAGTTCAAAGCCTGCCATGATGGTATTACAGTGGTGTCTCCATGGGACTAACTCTTCCTTAGTGTATAAGTTTTGACATTCAAGCCTGGACTACATTTTACTCCAAATAGGTTCCGTACACGTCATATCTAGGTGAGTTTGTAAGGAGAGATTTCACACAACTGTGTCTAAAACAGTAAGCTATCCATGTAACTGCCCACATTAAGTCCTCCAGAGGCTGCGCTTCTATTGAAGGAGCTGTGATTCAATCACTGTTTCTTGCAATTTAACAAGTTTCAATTCAATCTATCAATTTTCCCATTATGCCACTTTTAAGAGATTGCTTTAGCCAGTAGACCATTTCAGTAAATTGCCCACTGTAGAAATGCCAAGGGATGTGTTAGAACACCTTTTCCCTTGTGCACAAGGAATACCTCACTGACATTTTGACAAGTTAATGAAGCATCTCTTGTTCATCTGGAAAAAAAAAAGTTGGGATTCCTTCATGGAGCACATAAGACTCCAAGTGTTTCTTCATTTGACCCTCAAAGCACCTTTTAACACTTTTCTTATGAGTGATGTAACTGGCATGCAAGACCCCTCTGTGCACTCCCATTCCTTTTAAAAAGAATTCCATCACATTGGCTAATCCTAGGGGGTCTCTCCAGGGCTAAGTGCACTTGTAAAACTATTCATAAAAAACGTGTCCAGTTTCTCTCTGTGCTTCCTTTAACACCCGAGTTATATTTTACTTGGACCACAAAACACGTAACCCCCAACGCTTAGAATATTGCTCCCTTTCTCAACTACTTCAAGCAGTCAGTTAGCCATACTTCTATCCTTCTGACCGATAAATTTGATTACGGTAAATTCTCCTTTGTGAGACCAGAAACCAAAATGTTCTGCTATATTCCCAGTGCTTGCATTTGCTTCAGTCTCTGTTAATTAAGCACTTGCATGTGTAAAGGTCTTAGCTCTTTTTCCCCATCTATGCATAGATTCTTTTTAAAAAATCCTGTCATCAGTCAGTTGAAATGTTTAGTCTTGCTTGAAATTAATTTTCCGCTTTTATTGTTCCAATTATTTGGCAGGTTTTATAGCTTTATCATAATTCCCCTGAGCCCTTTGAACCTGCTATGTTTTTTGTTCATCATGTTTCCTTAGCAACACATTGATTCAACTGACTGTCCTATAAGACCCAGGGCATGGACATATCCAGGATCTGAAGATGAAGAAGACTGCCACAGGCTTTGATGCTTTGGTGACTTAGAATGATTCTTTTTCTATAACAATAATCATCAGATTTTAAAAAATTCAATCTAATTTTCTCAGGCAAGGGATATGACTCTGTCACTAAACAAGTTGTTGTCATGCATGAGAACCTGAAATCGATCCCTAGAAACATTATTTGAAAATCTTGGCATTCCAGACAGTGATATATAAGATATCATGACCAAAAAAAAAAAAAAAAAAAAAAAAAAAAAAGACAAATGGTACCTGAGGAATGACACTCAGGGTTGCTTTCTGAATAGTTGCATGCATAGTGTATAGAGGCACACACTTGCATGCGTGCATACACAAGCATTTTCTAGAAATACTATTTTAGCCAACAAGCCTTTCAAATAAGTGAATTAATTATTGTTAAATGTTATAGTATCGTCTGAGAACAGAAATAGTATCTATTCACTTATTTGTCTGTGCTGCCTGTGTTTTAAAATTGCAGAACATAATTAAAAAAAAAAAAAAAAAACTTGCACGGCTCCTTGAAGGTTTTTAAGCTAGACTGATTGTGTGGCTCCTACCAAAAAGGATCTCCATCAAAAACTTCGAAATGATTGAGATGGTTTTCATTAATCTTCAGCATCCAGATTGCTGACCATGGCACAATGAAGCTGATCAGTTCTTTCCAGCAACATAATCAATAGGCAAATGTTATTTCCTCTTTTCTTTACAACCTCTTTGCTCATTCTGAAAATGACCATCATTTAGGTTCACATCCAAAATTAAAGTTAGCTATTTTTAAGGAAATTATTTCAAGTCCTATGTTATCTAGACAGAAAGAAGACAGAGGAAAGAGCAGAGTTTTACCGGCTACATTTGCCGGTCGTTGAGGAGGAAGCCAGTGGGCAATGGTAAATAACCCCAGATAGAGCACACAGCTTACCTTATGGGCAGGGGGTGAAAGACAGGATGGGGCCAGAGTCCCAATATCCAATTTGGGAGCTTGTCCCAAATGACTTAAGGTCCTCTGTGGGTCCTAACATGTCGCACTCTGCTGAAACCCTAAGCCTTTGGGCTTACAAGGACCTTTGGAGGGTATTCAAGATCCACACTGTAGGACTAGAAGACAGACATGACTCCAAGTCTTGGCTGTGACCTGAGACAAAAAACCCAGTTTTCTATGTGCAGCATGGGTTAATGTATTGATTGTCTATCATAGAGTAATTGCTTTATTAACATTTTAATTAATGAATCATTGTAATGGGTAAATTGGAATTTTCACAAACACAATGCATATGTCAATAGTTTAAAGATTATACAAAAATCTCATTCTCTTTCATGAGCCTCTTGAAACGTCCAGTTATAAGAAAATTGGTGTTCCTTAGTCAGTAGGAAAATCCTAATCAAACGACACTGAGATTTTATCTTTCTCTATTCAGAATGGCCAAAATCAATAAAATAAATAACAGCTCATGCTGGCAAGTATGTGAAGTAGGTGAACACTCATTCATTTCTGGTACAAATGCAAACTTGTGCAGCCACTATGAAAACCAGTGTGCCAGTTCCTCAGAAAGGTGGGAAATGATTGACCTCAAGATCCAGCTATATCACTCTTAGGCGTAGTCCCAAAAATGCTTTATTCTACTACACGGACACTTGCTCACATGTTCATTGCTGCTCTACATAATATTCAGAAACTGGAAACAACTTAAAATTCCATCAACAGAAGAATAGATTTTCTAAAGTGTGGTACAATTACACAATGGAATATTACCCAGCCATTAAAAAATGAAATCATGAAAATCGCAGGTAAATGGACAGAACTAGAAAAGTAAATGCTGAGTGAGGTAGCTCAGACCCAGAAAAACAATGTGGATGTTATCTAACAAAATCACTGATAATAAGTAAGCTACAGTCTGTATAACCACAGAGGTTAGGTAGAGAGTGAGGGATGCAGAGGTGGGAATGGATCTCCCTTGGAAGGTGAAATAGGATAGTTATGGATGGATCAGTAGGGGAGAGACAGGAACATTGATCAAATGGGGATGGGGAGGGTAGAGAGGAGAAAGGGAGGGAAAATGAGGAACATCTAAAATTAAGGGCCATTTGGGAACCATATGGAAACTGATACAGTAGAAGCTTCCAAAAAAATATATGCACATATGAAAGTGATCTAAATGAAACAACGGGGGAGACAGAGCCTCAAATGGACATCTCAAAAGGAAGCTTTCAGCACCAGGAATGGGCTTTATCTAATTGAGGTCTTGGTCAAAGGGATCCTACTAAAAACCCCCAAACAATCTAAGCTCTTGCCAAGGCTACTGGTTGCTCTCCATAAACTGACAAAAAGAGCCCTATTGCCAAAAAATGACACCTATGCAACTCATTGAACACAGAGAAGTTGAGCTGGTGTTTACCCAGAGCCTTCATTCCCTACAGACTAGTGTTCACGGTACTAGAAGGGTAAACACCAACCCAGCTACAAACTCTTCAGTCTACAATGGTGACCCACCTGCAAGATATGCCGGTGCAGTAGTAGCACAAAGGTAGCTGGGGTAAACAAACCAGTATGCGTAGCTGATTGAGTTAAGGCCCCACTCCAGGAGAGGAGACCCACAGCAGGCACAGCTTGAGTGATCAAGACAGACTAGAGAGTCTCCATCAAATCCTGCCTCTCAGGGATCTCTGTAGAAGAAGTGGGAAGAGTGTAAGAACCAGAAGGCGGAGAATACCAAGGAATCAAGGCCTTATAAACTCAATGAGGCTATTGTACACACGAACTCACAGAAACTGAGTCAATACGCACAGGGCCTGCATGCCTCTGCACCAGATATAGGGTCCTAGAACTGAAAAGGGAAGTGGGCACAAGCCCCCTTAACCACGAAGCTATTTCCACTTGAGGGAATAGCTATCAAATATAAAGGACATGACCCCCGTACAGATGGCATACAACATAAAAGTTATGAGGTTGGAGCTGGACATGGTGACATATGTTAGCACTCAGGAAACCGAGGCAGGAGGATCTCAAATTTAAAGCCTACCTTATACCACAAAGACCCAACTCAAGGGTGGAATCTAGGGAGACTGTTCAGGGAGTGAAGCACTTGCCTGGTGACACGAGGCCAGCGTTCAGCTCAGGAGAACCCATGCATCAGGAGAACTCCTGGGCTCCTTTGGCAGCCTTGGAAGCAGATACAGGAGAATCCCTGAAGTTCATAGGCCAGCTAACCTGCCATACACAGTGGTGAACAAGGAAGAGATCCTATCTGAAACAACGTGGAAAGTAAGAACCCAAGGTTGACCTCTGACCTCCACACACCTGCCCTCCCTTGCATGAATGCACGTGCACATGTACAGGTACACACACACATATGCACACACCATACACATACCAAAAATAAATATTATTTTCATTCTTCGCAGTGTAACTAAGGTTACACTAAACAGCTCAGCGAGTACCTGAGAAACAGAAACTTACAGCCGTCATCCACCTAGAGCACTGGTTCTCAGCCTCCCTCACACTGCCACCCTTTAGTAGAGTTCCTTATGTTGTGGTGACCCGCAAATCCTAAGATTATTTTGTTGTTACTTCACAGCAGTAATTCTTACAGTTATGAATCTCATCATAACTATCTGGCATGCAGGATATCTGCTGTGCCACCCCAAAGGGATCACGACCCACAGGTTGACAAACGTTGACCTAGAGGCTCTCTGTGAAGATTATACATGTGGTTCACAGACCCCATGTGCCATCACAGTCAAAAGTAAAAATAAAACTGGGTTGTTTTAGGACTACCTGCAGGGGAAGCTCTAGGTGATAGGGCATCTCTAAGCACAAGCGAGAGAGCCACAAAGCTCATGAACATGGCTTACCAACAGACATTCTGCCAGCCTTTAAAAGGAAGTATGGAGAAAGAACAAGATGACAAAGAATTGTCAGGCTCCTAAAGTTGTATAGAAAAAAAAAATCACTAGTAAAACTCTTCAGCCCTTATCATGTGCTGCCTTTCATGGAAGAGAAAGGATGACTCCCAGAGCAAAGAGAAGCCACAAAGCCTTGAGCCAAGAGGGAAGTTTCAAGTCACAGATTGTCACTAAGCCTTGAAACAAAATGGAGTTTTCCTGGCTGGGTTTCAAACTTGCTTATGACCATTGACTGTTTTTTCTTCCATTTCTTTCCCCCTCATACACCACGCCTGTGACCATTGTTTTCACGGAATAACCCAAGGCACAATTATATTCATTGGAAACTACCCACCATGGCATAGTACTATCAACAGTGTGCTATTCCAATTATGCTAGTGAGTGAATCTAACCCAGGTACTCAAGGCTTTTCACTATGAAGCAAAATTAATAACACTTTAATAATGTAACATTTATAAGAGCCTGGTAGAATCTTTGTACCATGAAGAGCGCTCATTAATGTTACATGACAAAAATGCTAAGTGAATAACTTACTATATTAGGCAATTACATTATTATCTTTTAAGTCTGTCCCCAAAATAAAACTGCAATAAAACATCTCAAATATTTCTCAGCAATGTTAACATTATCTAAAATTTTTATCTAAAATGCAAAACAAAACAAAACCTAAACAAACTCTTAGAAAGTTAAATGCACCTGGTTTTAGGCTTAAATGGGTGCCACATGCTGATGACCTGCTCTTCCTTAAACATCACAGAGAAAGCTGCAGACAATGAGAAAGAGAAGTATAATATTGTGAGTTCAGAAGGAAGCTATTGTCACTGTGTGTAATTTTTGTTTCTATTTTTGTTTCTTTTTACTTTTAACAATAGCTTACTTGCAAGATAACTTGAACATGAGATAATTCACTGATTTAAATTACACTTTAATAGTCTTAAGTATCTTTACAGAGTTAAGCAACCATTGCCAAAATTCAATTTTATACTTTTATCACTCTAAATGGAACTACTCTAGTTGTCAATGGTAATCCCCCAATTCCCCGGGGCCCTCCAAAACCCTCTCTGTCTCCGTCTGCTCTACATATTTCATATCAGTGGAGTTATACAACAATTTTGAGTCATTATTTTCCTTTATTTTTAAGTTATTCTCTTAAAGTTCTTTTCTGCCATTGAAGCTGATGCCAAAAAGTGCTGGTAAGGATGTAGGAAAAGAGGAAACTTACAACATGCTATAGTGGAAATGTGAACTGCTGCAGCCATTTGGAAAAGAGTACGGAGGCTTCTAAAGGAGACTAAAAATAACTCAACTGTACCATTCCTGGTATCTGGTAAATGAACTCTAAGTCAACATATTACGGAGATCCTTGCACATTTATCACACAGTGTAAATATTGAGCTGTAAAGAAAAATAAAATCCTGGCAATTTCAGGAAAATGGATGGAACTAGAAATTACTATGTTATGTGAAATATGCCAGGTTTGAAAAGCCAAAAGCCACATGTTTTCTCTCATCTGTGGATCCTAGATGTGTGTCTCTGTGTGTGTGTGTGTGTGTGTGTGTGTGTGTGAGAGAGAGAGAGAGAGAGAGAGAGGGAGAGAGAGAGAGAGAGAGAGAGAGAGAGAGAGAGAGAGAGAGATGAGGATGAAAGGGAAGCACATAAGGAGAGAAAGAAATCACAAAGAAAGGGGGGTGAATGGTAATAATATTGAATGTAACAGTGACGCACAAGTGGAGACTTATCTGGTAGTGGGAAGAAGACCAGGCGAAAGTGTCTGGGGTCATACAACATCTGCAGGGAACAGCATATGAGGGTGTCACTGATGGGATTCTACTGTGACAAGGCCCTGGCCCCTTCCCACTTGGCAAGAACCTCTGGTAAATTTGGTGGCCTCTATGCTTATTCCCTAGCTCGTGTGTACTACACGCCCTCCTTGCTCTCACTATGCCGTCTATACTCTTGGCAATGTTTCATTTCACTTTGTCCGTTATGGACAAGACTGGGACCATGCAGGCCGAAAGCCCTGTGGATGATTCCGTGTTTTCCTCAGTACTCTTTCCTGGGATAATACCCTCTTCTCTTATTTGCCTCTATCAATCATCCAGCTGTGACCATGAATCCTGGGTATTTTGGGACTTGTAGTCATGTCCCATGAAGAAACAACAATAGTCACGCTGAGTACGTTTGCGGCAGTTGCAGAGAGCATTGCGTCCTGCTTGCATAACTGTTTTGAGGAAGCTATATCTGATCAACTGAGACTTAGAAAATAAGGAAGTCTGATCAATAGAGACTTGAAAATGGTTCTTAGGAAGATGATATCAGGAATTGATAGATACATAACAAGAAAGGTTGCTTGGTCCAATGAACAGGTCTCTGTGTGCAATTTTAAAAGTATTATGCTGCCCTACCTGGAGATCCATCCCATATACAGACACCAAACCCAGACACTATTGCGGATACCAGCAAGTGATTCCTGACAAGAGCCTGATATAGCTGTCTCCTGAGAGGCTCTGCCAGAGCCTGACAAGTAGAGGTGGATACTCGCAGCCACTGGACTGAGCATGGGGTCCCAAGTGAAGGAGTTAAAGGAAAGGATTGAAGGAGCTGAAAAGGTTTGCAACCTCATAAAGAACAAGCATATTAACCAATCAGACTCCCTCAAAACTCCCAGGGGAGTCTAAACCCCCAACCAAAGAGTACACATGGAGGGACCCATGGCTCCAGCCCCATATGTTGCAAAGGATAGACTTTTCAGGCATCAATGGGAATAGAGGTCCTGGGGCCTGTGAAGGCTAAATGCCCCAGTGTAGGGGAATGCCAGGACGGGGAAGCAGGAGTGGGTGGTTGGATAGGAGAGCACCCTCATAGAAGCAGGGAGAAGGGAGATGGGATAGGGGCTTTCAGGAGGAGAAACTGGAAAAGGGGATAACATTTGAAATGTAAATAAATAATCTAATAAAAATAGATAACTATTAAAAATTAAAAAGAAGTTAGGACCTCTAGAAGAGCAGTCAGTCCTCTTAACCACTGAGCCATCTCTCCAATCCTGAATGAAAACTTTAATTAAAAAAAAGAAAAAACATAAAAGTATTATGACAAAAGGGGTGTTATGTGATGACTGGATTTATACCCATGAATGTTTAATTCTGTCTCTTGCCTTGCATAACTATATAACTGCAGTTGCTACCAGCTGGGTATGTGCTCATGTCTACAAAAAGTGCCTGACTAGACATTTATTTTTGGCTTGCTGAAATTGTGCTCTGTAGTGCAAAATAAGGTTAGGGTGTGATTGACCCAGCAGGAGGGGGAAAGAGAACAAGAAACTATTGGGGGCTGTTAGTAATAATGTAGCTTTTTAAATGCTGATGTTATGGTTTCTTTTAATAAAATAATCAATGATGTCACTGCTCGGGCTAGTGGGATTGTGACTGTGTAAATAAAGATGGCTCAGTTATTCCGGACACTTGCTTAAAAGTCAACAGGTGGTCACCATCTTCACTTTGCACCATATACCCCTTCCTCGTCTCAGGACCTGAACCTTGCAGCTGGAACTGGTCTCTGGCAAGCAAAGGGTAGGGGTAGAAAAGCTGTGGGAGAGAAGCAGATAAAACACACACACACACACACACATATGAAAATGCAATAGTGAAACATCTTGCTTTGTGTACTAACTTTAAAAAGCATTAACAAAAAAGAAATCAACACTGATGTTCTATGCATGCAAGGACAGAATCATAATGCTGTGGACATTTTTCCAAAGAAGATACCCAAATGGCTACTATTAGGCATGAATTACTCACTAACATTGGGCATCAGGGACATGCAAATCAAAGCCACAGTGGGCCACTTCATTACCCACTCTAATGCTCATGATAAGAAAAAGGAAAAAAAAATGAAGTCTTCTCTATAGAATTTACAAGATTGTGCAAGTATAGCACCAATTTAACGTATTTTTTTAGTTTAATGAAAGCCCTTGGCTCATGAGTTCATCTTTACATTATTTCCTATTTTCTAAGGTTTCAAAATGTTCTCCATTTATCAAAGTTCTTTGAGTGTGAAGATGAACAAAGTACATAGTTGTCTCTTTGGCTTCTCAAAAGTAGAAGCTTTGAGTGTACTATCTACACTAAGTTGCCTGAGGTTGAACTATTCCCTGGTTACAGCTAATGTGTGACTTCAAGCCATTTATGTGCACTGCTGAAGCGCTAGATTCTCTGTCCCCATCTGGAAAACAAGATTCATGTATTTCAGGGCCATGTTTTTAGTGTCACTCAAATGTTTTCTAATATTCTTATCCTTTGACTTTTATTTATTTATAGTATCTTTCACTCTTAGGCACAGCAATGAAGAGTGTTTGTTTCAAGGCTTCAAGCAGGTGGACCCAGAACAATAAGAAATCAAATCAGTGTGGTTTTACCCTGTATGCACTGTTAGTGGGGATATGTCACAGCTAGTCCACAAAAAAGACTTCATTTCACATTGTTAGATTTTCAAAAATAATGTGGTATCAACATACGATTGAAAGGAATACTTTAGTTGGTTGGTTGATATTTAACATAATTCCAAATACATACAGGTAAGAAAATGCACATCTCTTATGGGGATAAAACTGATAACATTGGTAATTTGATCTTGAAAAATTTAGCAATGTAAACTATGTGAATATCCCCAGATCTTTAAACATCTGCCCTTATGATCAAAGACAAATTCCTGATACTAGTCCCTCTCTTATTCTTAACTCTCTTTACATATTAAGAAGTTATTATAATCACAAAACTAATGTAATTTGCCTAGCAATATTACCCTGAATGGCCTCTTCATTAGATGTGAATAAATTCACAACACAGGCAAAGAATGACCCTGTCTTTGAACACGGATCTTTCTTGACTACCTTCATTTTAACTTAATAGTGTAAATCCAAAGCCAGTGTCTCCATCTGTAGACTTGAATATTTATTTCTACTCTCTGAGCACTTTTCAGAATGCCTAGTCTTGGAATTAATGATATTCAATCTCTTTCATAGCCAAGCTAAAGAAATCAACATTTATACAATGTTACCTGAAGGATGCTATGAATCAGTTCCACAAAACACTCTCAAAATCTGCCCTTAGATTAGCATATAGAACATTGATGCCCTACTTAGCTTTAATTACCAGCTAGACACAGACTATAGACATCTAAGAGGAAAGCCTCAAATAGAGGGGCTTCCTAGATCAGATTACTCTGTGGGCATATCTACAGGGGATTATCTTGATTTTTCATTGACATAGAAGTACCTAGCCCACTGTAGACAGTGCCATCCCTAGAAAGGTGATCCTGAGATATATGTATATATGTGTGTGTGTGTGTGTGTGTGTGTGTGTGTGTGTGTGTGTGTGTATACTCCTATATTGTTTTTCATGAGAGTGTTTTATCATAGCAACAGAAAAGAAACTAGAACAACTGTACACTTGGACCGAGTTAGTGATTTGAATACATCCCTATCTTTCTTGATATCCCATTGGCTAACAGCAAGGGGAGCTGTAAGAAACAGCCTGATAGACAAGAAGCTTTTATTTTTTTACTAATAGGATACTAAGGAGCAATTGAGCCAGAAATTTTGAGACAAAAGGCTCAAAAGGCCTGAATTGGGGTAAATCCGAGATGAAAATATGGTGAAGGGATCGTGGTCTTTCCTGTGCATGAGGAATGTAGTACCATCCACACTCTACTAGGTGCCTTCCTATCTTCCTTGAAGCCGATGCTCAAGCCTCAAGCCAGTCTGAAGACTTACCATGGAGGATCTTTTCTAGTTTTGTAAACACCACTGGTTTCAGCCTCTTCATCCCATCAGATAAGATTCTGCCTTTAGGTGAGAGTGGGATTTTTACCACAGTATTATAAGCTGCACTGTATTCACTTCTCCCTTGGAATGGCCCAAAGCAAGCAGCCCAAGTCCCCAGAAGTTGTGCTTTCCTGCTTCTAATGCTTAAACTTCCTAGCCCAAGCCAGTGACCTGCTGGCTTACCACGCTCTTACTTCTGCCTGGGTACTCCACAGTTTTCTCTTAGGAAACTGGAGGAAAGAGGATGTGCTAATAAGGGACAGGGAAAGAGAGAAAGGAAAGGAATGATGGAAGGAGTGGAAAAAAGAAAAGAAGATCAGGAAAGAATTTTAGTTTGCAAATTTTACAATGGCTTTCTTGCAGGTTAGCGTTCAATCAACAGTTCTCATCCGAATGTATGCTTTTGGAAGGTTCTCTGTGTTAATAGGATTTCTTTTTACCAATTATACAATAACAAATAAAAAAACTATACCTACTGTTGATCTTTTTTTCTAGGATGTTGATATTTGTGGTTGGCTGCATCTCATAGGGAATGTCTACATCACTACGCCCAGTGAAAATCCTGAACTCTGAGTCCCAGGCCAAACAATAACACACACATCTCACCATTTAATTGCTAAAAAGAAGGGATATTCTTAAGTGGCCTTTTCTGTTTATCAGTCTCCTTGTACTGTAACAAAATACATGTACTGGTTATCTTATAAAAAAGGAAAGATTTATGCTATTTTGAAGAATTTAATCCGTGGTGGAGCAGATTCATTATTTAATGGCCTATCATGGCAGAGAGTGGATGAGAGACCGAACAGTTCTCATCATGGAAGTCAGGAAGTGGTAAAGAACCATGGTAAGAGATTGCTCTCTTACAGTATCCACCTAGAGCGTTCTACCCATGACCTAGGCCCTAACCCACCTCCTCCACATGCTAAGCTCCATCTAAGTATGGTCTCTGAGGTCTGTAAGTTCTAATATAGAACCGAATATGTGGATTGTCTTGGTACCTCTGGGTTTCTACATAGAAAGTTTGAACTACTTGAAAGTCTTGGCCATATATTTCATGGAGGAAGAGAGATGCATGGTGAATAAACACAGAAAGAGATTCTCAATCATTAGTCACCAAAGAAATCCATAGTAATTCCACTAAAACTAAAAGGCTGACCACATTAAATGTCAACAAGCATATGGTGCAAGTTTAACTTTCATTCATTTCCTGTAATGAAATAGAAAGCAGGAATCCCTTTAGAAAACTGCTTGGTGGTCTCTTTAAAAGATTAATATTAAACTAGTGTTCAAGCCCATCTTACTCTTAAGTTTTACTAAGAAAAACAAAGCTTAAATCCATAAGTCCACAGAAAGGCTTAAAAACCACTTGACTTTAAGCAGGGTCCTGGTGGTGCGATGTAAATATGCATCACAAGATAGATGGGCAGATAAGTTGCTGTATAGTTTTATAATGGAAAGTTAGCGATAAAAGAGAATGAAGTGTTGGTGTGAGACAGCATTAGTGAGTCTCAAGCTGGATACAATGAGTGAAAGAAATAAAGTAAAAATGAGAATAGATAATATCATCCCACATTTTTAAACCTGAGAGAGTTTGAACTTACCCATAGTCTTAGAAAATAGACTACTAGCTTTCCAGGAATAAAGACAAAGAGAACAGAAAGGGGGTGTTTACAAAACGCATAGGAAAATTCTATGCACGATGAATACCTTCGCATACAAATCACAGTGACAGCGTGAAAGAGAACCCAATCAAGGTACACATGACGGCGTACACCCTGCAAGTCACATCACACTGTGACAAACAAGTGCAGGGCCTGAGGACATGACTCTGCAGGGAAGAGTACTTGCTGCTCTTACAAAGGATCCAGGTTGACATCAGGCAGTCAACCACTACCTCCAAGCCCAGTTTCAGGAGATCTGATGCCCCCTTCTGGCCTCCACAAGTACTGGTGCATATATAGACAAACAGGCACACAGACTCATACATACATACAAATACAGCTTTTTAAAAATATAAATAGTTGCAGTTGTTTACAAACCAAAGATAGCTGAAGTCTTTTGTCAAAAAATTCTCTTAGCTAATATTTTAGAAGATCAGGATATAAGCTGTTAGCAACTCTACCCATCTTGATTTCTTATGCTTATAACGTGCTGATTCATCAACAGTAATTTTATGACCATGGAAAAGAGTTTTTAGAAATTTCAGGGATTGGAGTAATACAATACCTACCAAGAAATAATGTACCAGAAAATCTATTCTGATCTAAAGAGACAGTTTAGAAAGACAGTGGCCACTGAGATTCATATTCCATGTATGTATTTGTAATCATTAGTCCTTGGAGATTATGTTAATTCAGAGAAGCATTCTAAATCACTGAGGCTTCAGAGCACAGAATTGGTCTAGCTGTGAACCTCATATCCATGTGGTTTGTATGAACATGAACATAGCTGATCCTGTGACTGGGTAAAACCACAAAAGTCTTTCTTAACCACACTCTAAACCCTGATGTATACAAAATCCTTTGTAAAATGGTTAATTGCCAGCTATGTGTATGGGAAAGTAATGGGTGGCAGTGGGGGAGGGGGGGTGGTATGGGGCAGTAGTCTGCTCAGGTAACTTAGGCTCAGTCAAGTATTTGGCCTTGAGCCCTGGAGCCTCCGTGGGCAGTTTTCTGCTTGCAGGGGGCAGAAGGAACGGCCATAACTCTTTGAGTCTTTGGCTCCTGCTTCAGTCACAACCCCTCACAGCTGCCTCCCGCAGGAGATGTGTGCTCTATCAGGCAGACAATGCCCCAAGCTCCCAGCATTCTAGGTGGACCCTACACCCAGTCATCTGACCACAGCCAGACATGCCACGCCCCATGTAATATAAGGGGTGGTTCTCTTCTCTTGCCTTCTTGCTCTATTGCTTTCTTCCTCTCCTTTCTCTCTCTCCTCTTTTCCTCTCCTTTCCTTTCCTTCTTTCTACTTGACTGGCCAATTTTCTCCTTCTTACAATAAAATATCTCATTTATACATTGCCTCTTTTTAACTAACACGCCGTGCAGCCATAGGTCAGCAGTGGGGAGACAGATTTTTATTTAAAAATCAATCTGTTAGTTTCCTCCACAGTCTTAGGCTTATGAAGAAGATTAGATATCATAGCAACAACCCCAATCACTAATTACCTCCACAATAAGCATCCTCGTTATTGAAAGGTGTTTTCCAAGTTTCTACTGAGATTGAGACATTCCATCCAACAGGGGCGTCTCCTTCGTAGGAAGGTAAACACCTCAAAACAGCTTCAGGAAGTCCCTGAGAATGAGCAGATTCTCTAGACTCCTCCCACCAAGAGTAAGCAATAAAGCTGCTGGGAGTCTCTCTCAAACAGGCTGAGCTGCAAAGAAGGCGCTGATAGCAGAGCAGCTGCCCAGAAGAGGTTTAGACCGCTGCGGAAAGGACCCTCTAACCTGCTGAGCTGCCCGCAGGCTGTGCAGGGTGCTCTGGGTTCCCAGCTTCTAGGAGCTTTCCCCAGTGCTGCAGTAGACTTTGGTGACACACATGTCTTTGAGTCATTTCTGCTCCTTTAAATAATCCCTCACCCATTACACTTGTAAATAACCCAAGTAAGGCTCATTGGTTCATCTGTTGAATCTGGGTGGTATCAGTATTTTGGTCTGTCGCGGGCTCCCTCTCTGGGGTGAGTAGGCTTGTGTACTAGGTCTCCCCAGAAAAATTCTTGTCACACAACAAGCAAACTCTGCAGAAACAAGGTTTTTGTGACTGACACAGCCATATTTGGCGAAAGTAAGTCATATAGATTGTAGTCAGAACGGGCTTTGTGAGCACAGTGATGTTAACTGGGTAAAGCTGAGTGTGTGAAATACAAATCTCTATTCAGCCATAGGATTTAATTGTCAGAAAAGTACAAGTTGCCATCCCCTGGTCACTCAAGCCCTTTAGAAATTCCAAAATCAGTCATCCCAGAATTCATATTTCCCTTCCCCCTCAGAGCCCTGGAAGGGGCTGAAGATGCCTAGTATTAGGCTGGCAGTTGGCCTCAACCAGACACTGCACAGGTGCCCAGTGTGTATGAGCGTTCTACAGTCATTCAGCCACAGCCCTTTCTTCCCCACCTCCCCTCATCCCAGATTAAAAACTTTCTCAAGGACCCCTAGCTTCTGAGTTTTTGAAAGTCAATCATTCTGGTCACACAATGTAATCAGCCACAGAATTCATTTCATTGTCCCAGACTCCAAGAAAGAGACATAGACCATCCTCCGGGCTGTCAACATTGTTCAGAGTGGCTCTTCATATGATGGGAGAGAAGTCAGAAACAAGGTGGATCTGTCTTTCTGAGACTTCTGGTTCCTGGGAACTTCCAAGTCTTAATTGGATGAAACTCTGCCTCCGTTCCCTCCCCTCTGCCACTTATGGTTCCCAAGCAATTCTTCAAGGTGGAGCTTATCACAAAAAGTTACTTACCTGTGGTTATCTGTAGGCAATGTATTCAGCAAGCAATTCAGCCAACAGGATAGACAGTGGGACGCTATCTACTGCATCACTTGCCTAATTACCTTTGTACTTTCCTGAAAATCATCACCTCTCAGTAACTTCCTGCATGTTTCACTTTCTATGATAATAGAAACCATATTAGCACAAGAAGCTTTACCCACCCAGGGTGTCCTTTTTAGAGGTAGATCCTAGGGACAGCTATCTCTTGGAAACATCCCTTCTAAATTATTTATTAGGATGCCATATTCCCAACCCAAACAAAAAGATAGATCAGGCATTGATCTATCATTACTACATCTAATTACTCTAGTGAGGGGACAGATTAGACCCCAAATAACCGAGACCTCCAGATAAAAACTATAATCAGTGATAGGAAAGTATTCAATGGTTTAGCCCTGCTATGAGAATTAATGAACAAAGTATTTCTAAAAATTCATAGATTATTCCAAAATAAAGAAAAATATTTTAAAAATTCTTCTGGAATCCTAAAAATAAGAGGTACCGTATGTTTTTATTTTGCTCTTACTGCAGTAGTCGGTGTTTGCCATGTTACCCACATAGTCAGAAATTATAGGCATCATGAATCAGAATCAACTGCGTGCAAAATGAGAAACCGGTGCCCATTTTCCTACTCATGGTGGCCTTAGCTACTACAATCCTTTCATTAGCCGTTTAATTGTCCTGAGAACATTCTGAGTCAATATTTTTATTTCCTGTTTTCACCTGTCAGTGGTGAATGTTTTTCTCCATTTTCTTAACATGCCTAAATTTAACATGGGAGGCATGACAAGACACATAGAAGCAAAACAGAAAACCCAAACAATTCCATATACACTTCTCTGCTTAAGAGAGACTTGAAAAGCAAAATCTCTTCCCACCAGGTTAAAATTGAAACATTTCCTTTGCTGTATAATAAGACTAAGGAATGTATTTTAAGGATCTATTTTGATGAAGGATTTATAAGTCACCTTGTAGAATCAACCACCTCATAACTGCATTTACTGAAAGTAAGCTACACTTCTAACGAAACCCTTTTGATAGACTGGATCTCTGAAATTTTACTATTTGTTTTTGTTTCTTTTATAACTTAAAACACAGTTAGACTTGGGGAAGATTATTAATACATCAAACATTCTCTCAAGTTTTTATCATTTCTATAATAGTCTGTGGTCTTTTAAGCTGCAAATTAAACCTAGCTGTTTTAGTTAGCATTTCCAACCCTGTGAAGAGATACTATGCCCAACACAACTCTTATAAAAGGACAACATTTAACCGGGGCTGGCTTACAGGTTCAGAGGTTCAGTCCATTATCACCAAGGCAGGAGCACGGCAGCATCCAGACAGTCATAGCGTAGTAGGAGCTAAGAGTTCTACATCTTTATCTGAAGGCCACAAGAAAAAGACTGTCTTTCAGGAAGGTAGGAGGAAGATCCAAAGCCCACTCCCAAAGTGAAATACTGTCTCCAACATGGCCACATCTACTCCAATAAGGTCACATATCCTTAATAGTGACGCTACCTGGGTCAAGCACATTCAAACCCCCATACTAGCTGATGTTAAAAAAAATACATTAACTATATCATTTTTGCAATCCTTTGGAAATTTTGTACCCCTATTTTCTTTCTTTCTTTCTTCACTTTACATACTGATTGCTGCCTTCCCTCCAAATTCCTCCTCACACGGTCCATCCCCTTCTCTGGGAGGGTGGAGGCCTTCCCCCTGAGTATCCCCCTTCCCTGGCACATCAAGTCTGTGCAAGGTAGGTGCATCCTCTCCCACTGAGGCCAGATAAGGCAGCCCAATTGGGGGATGGGGAGTATATTTCACAGACAGGCAACAACTTTAGGGATAGCCCCAACTCCAGTTGTTGGAGAGATCCACATGAAGATAGAGTTACACCTCTGCTACATACATCCAGGAGTCCTAGGTCCAGTCTGTGTATGCTGGTAGGTCAGTCAGTCTCTGAAAGCCGACAAGGGTCCAGATTAGTTGATTCGAACAGTCTTCCTGTAGAGTTCCTATCCCCTTCAGGGCCCTCAATTCTTCTTCCAACTCTTCCATTAAAATCCCTGAGCTCCATCTAGTGTGAGCAGTCATGCCAGACTCTTGTCTGGCAGCATAACAGAGTATCATTAATAATGTCAGGAATTGGTGCTTGCCTGTGGAATGGGTCTCAAGTTGACCCAATCATTGGTTTACCATTCTCTCAATCTCTGCTCTATCCCCTGTCCCCGCATTTTTTATAAACAGTATAAATTTTGGTTTGAAAGTTTTGTGGATGGTGGACAATGGTGGCACATACCTTTAATCCTAGCACTTGGGAAGCAAAGACAGGTGGATTTGTGCATTCAAGGCCAGCCTGGTCTACATAGGGAGTTCCAAGATAGCCAGGGATATACAGAGAAACCCTGCCTCAACCCCCCCCAAAAAGTTTGTTGGATTGATTGATGTGGTAGTTTGAATATGTTTGGCCCAGGGAGTAGCACCATTGGGAGATGTGGCCTTGTTGGAGTGGATGTGGCCTTGTTGGAGTAAGTATCTTACTTTATGGGTGGGCTTTCAGACCCTTCTCTTAGCCACATGGAAGACAATCTTCTCCTGTTTGACTTTAGAACAAGATGTAGAACTCTAAACTCCTCCTGTGCCTTGCTTGCCTAGAAGTTGTCATGCTCCCACCTTGATGATAATGGACTGAACCTCTGAACCTATAAGCCAGCCCCGATTAAATGTTGTTCTTTGTAACAGTTGACTTGATCATGGTGTCTTTTCACAGCAGTAAAACCCAAACTAAGACAGTTGGTGTCCCTATAGTTCCAATGGGGTCCCTGCCTGGCTACAAAAGGTTGGCCTTTTCAAGTTCCATATCCCCACTGTTGTTTCAGCTAAGGTCACCCTATAGATTTCTGGGGAGCTTCCCCTCCTAGGTTTCTGGCAAGTCCTCAAGATGTCTCCCTACCCCCACCAGCTGCAGATTTCCATCCATTCTCCTGGCCCTCTGGCCCTCTCTCCTGTCTCTCCTCTCACCTGATCCCAAACCTCTCCACCCTATTACTCTCCCAGCCTTCTCTCCTACCCAGTTCTCTCCTTCCATCTCCCTCCTATGACTTTTATTTCCCATTCTAAGTAAGATTACAGTATTCTCAGTTAGGCCTTCTCTTTTTTTATTTTTTTTTCTTTTTATCTCACCTGTATTTACCTTTTAAAGCAGAATGTGATTGGGCATTATTTCCATTTACAAGCCTTGCTGAGTTACAAGACTTAGGGAAACAAGGTTTTGTTCTTGGTACTTTGGAAAACAAGCCACTTGGGGAATTCCTGTCAAGTTGTTTTAACTTGTGTTTACTTCTAAGACTAGTACATGCAGAATTAACCATAGGGAATGAAATCTTTAAGATGTAACTTAAGCCATCTTAATTTGGTCTACTAAGGAATCCAGCTCAACAGCTAAACACTTCAGACCACAAAGTTAACATTAACAGTAGGTTACATTACGTCTTACAACAAACGTTCTATCAACCTCTTGAGTCAAACCTATAGTATCACAGTATCACATGTAGAAATGTTATCTTTCCCTTAGTTTTCATGCCACACAGATGTTTTAAATGTTAACAAAAATAAACAAAAATAATGGAAAATATATTATCAGAAGGAATGAAATAAGCATCAAACAGTTCTGGTGAAGCTTAGTCTACTTCTTCCATGCGTCATGTGTCATCATCTCCTTCCAGGGGTGGCATTTCTTCAGTTACGGCAGCACTGGTATCATCCACAGTAGGATCATCCTCATCAATACCTAGACCAAGCTTGATCATCCTGTAGATCCTGTTAGCATGGGTCTGGGGATCTTCCAGACTGAAGCCAGAAGACAGGAGTACAGTTTCATATAGCAAGATGACCAGATCCTTCACAGACTTGTCATTCTTGTCAGCCTCTGCCT
>NW_022196906.1:78786838-78788947 GCF_008632895.1 Mastomys coucha | reverse complement strand
CCCCAGCCTGGAGAGCCTCCATGAAGGCTTTGGTGCCTGACTTGGCAATAGTGCCAAGGTTATTGATCTAGTCAGCCTTGGTCATTCCAATTCCAGTATCCACAATAGTGAGGGTTCGATCCTGTTTGTGGGGAATGAGATTAATGTGCAGCTCCTTCCCTGAGTCCAGCTTACTGGGGTCCATCAGGCTCTCGTACCTGATTTTATCCAGAGCATCTGATGAATTGGAAATGAGCTCCCTCAGAAAGATCTCTTTGTTCGAGTAAAAGGTATTGATGATCAAGGACATCAGCTGGGCGATTTCTGCCTGAAAGGCAAAGGTCTCCACCTCCTCCTCCTCCATTGGCTGGTCCTGGGTCTGGGTTTCCTCAGGCATCTCGGCTGAATGAGTGAGCACGCACTGGACGAAAGCAACCGCACCGCACCAGGACTCTGAAGCGACTTCTTTTTTTTAATTTCTTTGGATCTGTAGAGTTTAGTATGGGTATCCTGAACTTTTTGGTTAACATTAACTTATAAGTAAATTTATGCCATGTTCCTTTTGGGTCTGGGTTATCTCACTCAGGAGGATATTCTCAAGTTCCATCCATTTGCCTACACAATTCATGATGTTGTTGTTTTTAATAGTCGAATAGTATTCCATTGTGTAAATGTACCACATTTTCTTTTCCAATTCTTCATTTGATCAAAAACTACGTTGTTTCCAGTTTCTAATTATGAAAAAAGTTGCTATGGATAGTTGAGCAAGTGTCCCAGTGATATAGTAAGACATTTTGAGGGTATATGCCTAGGAGTGGTATAGCTGGGTCTTAAGGTAGTACTATTCCCAATTTTCTGAGAAACCATTAAATTAATTTCCAAAGTGGTTGTACAAGTTTGCATTCCCACTAACAAAGCAGGAGTGTTCCCCTTGCTCTACTTCCTGGCCAGCAAGTTCTATCACTTGAGTTTTTAATCTGAGCCATTCTCATTAGTGTAAGAGGAAGTCTCAGGGCTTTGATTTGCATTTCCCTGATGACTAAGGACTTTGATCATTTCGTTAAATGCTTCTCAGCCATTCAAGATTCTCTGTCTAGCTCTATATCCCACTTTTAATTGGATTATTTGGGTTGTTTGTGTCTAATTTCTTGAGTTGTTCATAAATTTTGGATATTAGCCCTCTATCAGATGTGGGGATGATGAAGATCCTTTACCAATCTGTAGACCTAATGATGGTGCCCTTCGCCTTACAGAAGCTAAACAAATAATTTTATAAAATGCCTTTAAGGGGTATCTGGTTCCTTTTGCATAGCTGATCACAATATTAACCTCAAAATGCTCTTGCTGTGGACTGAAAACTCCAATTGCCCATTGGATCTAACATGAATAAGAAAATTCTCCTCTTAATGTTTCTAAAAATACCTCTGATGTCTATGAGCTCCATTTCCCAGCCACACTTTGCTAGGAGAGAACTAGAAACAACTGGGTCAGGGGAGGTAAAGACTTGGGAAGAATGATGGAGAAAGAATATTCCTGGGATAGACAAGACCAAACACATGAGCAGCAAATGGGAAAAGTGTAAACATGACTTTCTGCTTACCCAGTAAGCAATGTAAAGTCACCATTACAAACAAAAGCATAGAAAACCAAGGGGCTCTAATACTCCTGAGTCAAGGCTCTTCAGCTGCTTGCTTTGTTTTCTCATTGTAAGGTAGGCATACACTACATGTATTTGCGTTTCTCTTATATTTAACCTTTTTTGCATATATGTGTCTATATACTCGTGCCTGTTGCACATGTATGCCTAGCAAGTGTGTGTTTGTGCAGGTAGGGGCAGGAGATTGACCTTGAGTGTCTTGCTTTTTCATACTTCATAGTAGTTTTTGAGACAGAGTCTCTCACTGAATCTGGAGCCCACTGCTTTAGTTGGGTTAGCTGACCACTGTGCTCCTGGAATCTGCATTTTTGTCTCTGCCCCTTTCCCAGCTTTACATAGAGTTTGGGAATCTGACCTCCAGTCCTCATGTCTGCTTAGCAAGCATTTTACCTACATACCATCTCCTCAGTCCCCAAAGTTTATTTTGAAGAACATAGCCAAATACCCTGATATGTTTTTTTTTTTTTTTTTTT
>NW_022196906.1:78786629-78786823 GCF_008632895.1 Mastomys coucha | reverse complement strand
TTTTTTTTTTGAGCAGCAATGATCTGAATTCACATCTCAACATAGTGAGGAGGACTTGAAACTATTGAAACAATGTAGTATTTTCTGCAGTTCATTTATAAATGTTTTATTTTGCATAGTGTAATGAAGAGATATTCATAATTATTTTTGCTATTAAGAAAAGTATCTTCAGCCGGGCGGTGGTGGCGCACGCC
>NW_022196906.1:78749710-78786619 GCF_008632895.1 Mastomys coucha | reverse complement strand
TCACTGGGCCTTGCTGGTACATGGCTTTCATCCCAGCACTTGGGAGGCAGAGGTCAGTGGATCTCTGAGTTCAAGGTCAGTTTCTAGTCTACAGATGTAATAGACACTAACTATACAAAGAAACTCTGTCTCAAAAAGGGGAGAGGGGGCAGGGAGATGGAGAGGGAGAGAGAGAGAGAGAGAGACAGAGACAGAGACAGAGACAGAGACAGAGACAGAGACAGAGACAGAGAGAAGAAATGTATCTTCACTCTCAGTAATAATAATAATAATAATAATAATAATAATAATAATAATAATAATGAAGAGGAGGTAAGAAGATTCATTGTGTAACTAGCAGGTAGCACATCCAGCTTTAGCTCCCAAGCAGGTGATCACTGAGCACGGAGACTTTACACTTGCTACCTCAACACAATTCAGCATATCGTTTGATCCACAGCCTCTGTTAAATCAATTTTCAGATGAAGAAATTGGGACTCAGCAAGGTTAGATAACTCCTAGCCTCCCCCTTGTCCTCTGTTAACATGTGACAGACACATGAGTCCACTTTCTAGTTCCAAAGTCCTTACTCATCAGTGTTTCTAAGCTTCTGAAATCACCACAGCCTCTAAATGCAGACTGCTGGGCAAAACATGGAGTGCCTTGGCCATTTTACACAGCTGAAGCGTAGCCCCCTAGTACTGGCTGATCCTAGTTTACTGGGGAGGCTCAGCCCACTATAAACCCAGGATTTCCACAACACTAATCACAGGACAACTGTCCGAAGCCAAACCTCTCATCTGGCCCAGAGCTCTCTTGTCAACACAAAAGATGTCCTTTATTTCAGCGATCTTACCAGTTCTCAGAGCAGTTCTTCTGTCTCCAAGAGTGGCCACAAATTCAAGCCAGGGACCCAAGGCTGTATTCAAAACAGGAACTACCCACAACCCTGAGTCAGAATTGTGTCCCCACAGAGTTCTTTGATCCTGAGAAAGGGGAGTCTGGCACAGAGGGAGAGAACAGTGGCTTAGAGATGAGAAGGCCTTTGTTGCTGAGGTCTCTTCCCCCTGTAGACAAGCTTTCTAAATTTCAGAGTGCCTGGTTCCTGCTGTGCTTCTTGAGTGGCCAGTCCCAGCCCCTAGACAAACCAGAAGGAGGATTTTGAACTCAAACACAAAAGCACAGCAGCAGGCCAAGGAATCCACATCTCAGGCCTGCTGGGAGCTTCAACCAGTTCAGACACCATATGTGCCCCACCCCCACCCCACCCCCACCTGGCTCACTGGACTAGGCCAAAGAAAACAGTGCAAACAAATGGCGGCCGACACGTTGACACGTAGCCCCTGCCTCGAGACAAACTCTGACCTCACCTTGTAGAGACTTTCTGCAAAGCATTTGTTATTACAAGTATTCTCTATAAGGTGCAATGCCCCCTTTGTACAAGGTTTAAAAAATGGTGAGAGAAAAGTGTTCCAAACTTGCATCTGATTAACAGGCTTGTCACCTCTGTACCCTTCAGTGTACTGCAAGCAACTCTTGGACTCAGTGAAACCATGAACGCATGTTGTTTGACCACACGTGACTCTAAACCCAAAACACTCTGTTTCTATGACCACCACCAGAAAGCTCTACTTTATTGAACTGCTTCTTAAAATGAGGTTTGGGGTCACTTATTTAAGCCAAATTCAAAACAGTTGCTCTTGGTACCATGAGAAGTTACATAATGTCTGAACGTTCACTCTCTACATCTCAACTGTGTTTTATGTGACCCTTATTTTAACTTTGGGCTGTTTGTTCAAAGTAGCTCATTCTCTGACTAATGTTTGCATTGACTTTTTGTGACTTTATTTTATTCTTTGAAAACTTCATACATTCTAGTATTGACCATACCTCATTAGAAAGAGTGTGTGTGTGTGTGAGATTATATAGGCATATAATATATGTACTATGTTTTGAATACTGACCTACGGATTCTCACTTAAAGATAATCATTCAGGGAAAAGCTATTGCTCAATATTGATAATGCAAGGAAGAGTAAGTAGTTTCACTTTCAGATTTTTCGATTTATGGACATTTGTCATTTGAGTTTATAAAATAAAGTGATAAGTCTTTTATTTTTTTGAATATCACAAAAGTGTTTATTCACAACATGGCACACATATACATCGTAGATTTTTATCAACTGGACACAAACATAGACATAATAGAAAGAAGAATCTCAATTGAGAAATTGCCTTCAGCAGGTTGGCCTGTAGGCACCATTATGAAGCATTCTCTTGATTGCTAATTGATACAGGAGAGCCCTGTGATGTCCCTAGGCACGGGAGGCAGTGATATCCCTAGGCAGATAACAAAGTTTGCTGACCAAACCCAAGAAGGCTAGCCTATAAACAGTGTCCCTCCTGTGATCTGTGCTTCAGCTCCTGTCTCCTGGCTTCTGTCTACAGTTCCTGCCCTGACATTTCTCTCAGTATTAAACTATTACTGGGAAATATTTGATGAAATAAACCTTTTCCTCCCCAAGTTGCATGAGAAAGCAAAGTAGGACAGCATACATATACTATCAATTTTTTAAAAGCCAGATTTCCCATATTGTTCCCAAACCCACTGGGCAAACTATACAGTCAATCTAACAAAGACAAAGATTTTTGAAAATTTCAATCAAGTGCACAAAGTGTCATCCTATAGGACAATGAATGTTATTTTTAAATATGTGTGATATACGTCCATTAGAACGGAGAGCAACCCATAAAGGCCTATGTTTATCTCCCATCGTATTGGACTTGGTGAGAGATGTCAAAAATGAATCAGCCCAAGGAGATAGATATAAAAGAGAAAGGTTTGAGAAAGAGATCAAGCCAGGAACATGCAGGCTGTTCTGTAGTTTGACTATACTCTCAACCCCAAGGTTTATGCATTTAAAACTTAATCTTGAATGCAACCTTCAAGGAGTGGTTAGGTACCCAGGGCTCTCCCTTCATCAATAGCTGAATACTGCTTTCTTGAGAGTAGGTTCTTCGTCTTATGAACATAGGTTTGGACCTCCATCACCCTCTACCTCATGTGATACAGATGCAATGAGGATGCCCTCTTGCTTTTCCACCCTCTACCTCATCAGATGCAGATCTCCACCCCACATACATCAACCACCATAACTGTAATAAATCCCTCTTCTTGGTAAATCAATCGTTCTTTTCTATCTTTCTGAAGCAGCTAAAGCTGACTAAGATTGGAACTCTGTGCTGGGAATAACTGTACATATACAACAAGTATCTGAAATGGGAAAGTAACTTTGTCAGAACATAATGAGCACAGAGGAGAGTTTGGAAGAAAAAGCTTGAAAAGCCGGAATTACCACAACTGTAGTCTTAGGAATATTTCTACCAGGAGCTCAAGAGGAGAAAAGAAATAAAGGCAAATTCTATTAGTTACTTTTCTGTCGGTGTGATAAAACACTATGGCCAAGGCAACTTATAGAAGGCAGAGTTTATTTGGCCACACCGTATCACAGGGATAGACTCCACCATGGCAGGGAGGCACCACGGCAAGTGGCAGCAGCAGTAGGGAGTTGACAGATTGCATCTTCAATCCCAAATATGAAGCAGAAAGAATAAATTGGAAGTAGGTAGAGGCTGTGCACTCTCAAAGCCTGCTCCTGGTGACATACTTCCTATATTAAGGCCTCACCATGTCCCCAAACGGGGCCTCTGACTGAAAACCAAACACTTTAAGTAAGTGAGCCTATGGAGGATGGATGGGCAGTTCTCATTCAAACCACCATACAATGAGATATCAGAGATGGGACCCTTAAAGACAACTTGTGTGGTCATAACAGAAGTGCCATTAAAGGCCCTGGAGACATGGCTCAGTCAATAACATGTTAACTGTAGAAGCATGAGGACCAGATTTTGATACCCAGCACCCAAGTGACAAAGTCACTTTAAAAAAATTAATTTTTTGTAATCACAAAGTGGGGGATGTGAAAAAAGAGGACCCTGAAACTTGTTGTCCAGATCCATCTAGCTGAATCAGTGAACTTCAGGGTCAGTGTGAAACTGTCTCAGAAAGTAAGGTGGAGAGTGATTGAGGAAGACAAATCATCAATCTCTGGCCTCTGTGCACACAATCATAACTATGAATGTATACACATGAATATGTGTGTGCGCATGTGCAGGCACGCATGCACTCAAATTATGTGGGTAGAAATAAATAATACAGGTCTCTCTAATTGGGATCTCAGTTTGAAAGAGTAGGGAAGTTATTGAGAAGTAAAATAAAGGTCACCCTGTATTCATAGCTGAAAAAAAAAAAAAACCCAACAGAGTTGTATTTGTGATCCTGGCTCTCCTGGAAGTCAGAACTCCAAAGATGAACTGGGATATATAGTGACTGAAGATGCCGACTGCTTCCTTTGTCCAGAGATAGTGAAATAAGAGAAGAAATGAGATTTAAAGGGGAAAAAAAATCTATATTTGAAAAAAGCAGAATTGAAAAAAAATCTAGAAAACTGTCAGCCCATGCATCAATGTACTTTCTGGGTTCTATTCATCAAGACAGTGGGAGGGGGACAAGATTCCCAGAAAGACATCTACAGGTCCAAAGCCCCAGAATTCACTGCTTTGTGCCACCTTGAAAATTTGGCCCCTGGATCCTAAAATAACCACTGGGTCTATTGCTTTTGGAAGTATATGCCATAAGTCTTTACAGTGTTCTTTGGCAGGAGTCAGTGAGTTCATTCTAAATACATGTAGATTATAATCTCTTGGGGGTCACAGCACAGCCAGATTTCCAATGGTGTTACCAGTGTTGAGCACTAACTAGCTACCCCATTACTCACTTCTATAGCAGTATTCTAAAATCTCTTCTCTCTGTGTCACACAACTGGGCAAACTAATTCTATGTCATTGCCAGGTGTGTCCTGTTTGTCTAACATTAACCCTCCAATACACAGCTGGAGAACATAATGACAGGAATCTGGTATGTGGGAAGGACAGCTGGGGAGGAAGAAGCACGCAACAAGAAGAGTCAGAGGAGGCTGCGAAGAGAACTGAGTGAGGCCTGGACCACATGAGTAATCCTCATGACAAGCCCAAGAAAAATACATTTCAGTGCAGAAGCGAATTACTTTTATAATGTGCTTTGTATAAAAATACTCATTTCACAATTAAATATAATACATAAAATCCAAATTCAGATTTTCTAGCATTACCATTTTAACCCAGGGCCATTTTTAGCAAATCCTTTAGAAGACTTTGCTACTTAAATCATTAGTCTGTTTTGGTTCCAGAGGTTTTGTTTCCTTTAAATAATTGCAGAGATGCCAGATCAAATTAGCCTTCAGCTCCAGAGAGTGGGAGCTTCAGTGAGGAAAGACAAATTGGTTAATACAACGCGGCCTGTGGGGAACGGTGGCTCGTGGTGTCTGCCGTAGCCTTTGGCAACCTGAATTTTTCCTTCAATTGCTAAGAAGTATTTCTGCATTAACCATACATCATTATACTGAGGACATTCAGCACTGCCCCCCCCAATTTAATTTAAAGCAACAACAACAAATAAACAGATACTGACTTTGCTGAAAGAAGCTGGTATGGTTCTGTCATCATACATCAAGATTTTGCTTCAACCGGTAAGTTGTCACTTGTCGGTTAGCTAGATTAATGAGCAAAAACCTTAGCATTACAAAAAAATGTACCTAAAGTAATGGAACTGAGAACTTAAAATGATGATTTAAAATGCCTAATATGGCATCTTACCTTGAATTTCTTTTTCAAAAGATTGGTTACAAATTAATGGAGGGAAAAAATAGTTATGGTACTATGTGCAAATAAAGCCTTCCATAGTAAGAGCTATGGCAACATTTATTGTTGTAATTTGGGCTTCAGCTGGCTTTACTTGTAAACCTATAAATCAGGTGTGAATTCCCAGGGCCTGGCATCAGCATCAGTACCAGCCCTTTGTCAAAGTTCCCTGTGATTCCAACTGGCAACCAGTGCTAAGACACTGTGGGATGGAACCAGGTACCAATGAAACAAATTTCATTTCATAAACCTCTGGAAAACAAACCAATCTAGATCTATCGTTAATGGTCCGGTACTGTGCACATCAAAGAGGAAAACAAGAGCTTGACAGTATCACCTCAGGAACTATCAGTTAGTTAGATCAAACAGACATGGGCAGATAAGCTCAAGGTAATTCTGCAAGGGAGGGTCCCAAAGCCAGAGGAGGTTGGCCCTATTTTATAGGATGAATGAGAATGTGCCAGGCTCAAAGAGAGGAAAGGAAAGAGAGACAGATTTGATGAAAATCCATGAGCAGGAAGGAGAGTAAAATGCATTTGCAGGCTATAGAGCATTGAAAGAGTTTAAACAGAGGATAGACTGAGGGGAGAACTCAGCAGATTGGAAGGGCCCTCAAATTCAAGCCGGGAAATACTGATGCTTCCCTGCAGATGAAAGAACACATTTTAGGAAAGAGTAACATTATATATGTAACTTAACATTTACCCTGCTCTCACAGAGAGGGTGCTAGCACCCAGCAAAGACCCAGGCTCTCACAAGGTCAGGCACAGGGCTGAGTGAAGATCCATTGCAGATCCTTGATCCAGTTCTCCTGAGAAAGGGAAGATGGATGAGACATTAAATTCTTAATCACAGGCTAAACTAAGCCATGACATTTGTAGTGAAAGCCCCTCTTTGTGATTTCCTTCCATGAAAGGAAATAAAGGAAAATTTTTGAATGCAGCATTCTATACTAGAGCCACACAAGATTTTATATAAAATTGTGCTGGGGGTTGGGGGGAACATAAAAGGGAGAGTATGAACTTCATAGATAGAAGAAAATGGCTCTTAAAATTATGTTAAGAGAGTGATAGTTCAAATTGGTATGCTTCTTCGCATAATCTTTTCTGAATGGTTTCCTTTACAAATTACTGCTGCACAGAAGAACTGCATGTTTAAAGAAGACCCTGAATGCTGCTAGCATCGTACAAGGTCTTTCAAGCATTTGCTAATGCCCTGGGGTGGGAAAAGCCTGTCAGTACTGTTTTAAGTCTTGTTTTACAAATGCAGAAACTAAGGATTAATTCTGCTAAGTATGGAGAACTAGTAAGAGTCTTTGTACTCTGCCAGAATGCTAGTGTGTTAGCTTGTGACAGTTTCATCAATATCTGTTGAAGACTTGTTCAGGTCCCTCTACTTGCTCACCAAAAATGAAGTCTTTCCTTACTGTCAGAATACCTCAGAATACTGTTGCAGAGTATCAGCATTTTCCTTCACCATCTTGCATAACACAGTTTCTATAGATTCTATAGAACAGAGCGACACAGAGAGGGTCAGGTCAGACCTCTTGGCAGTTGTACAGTAGCAGCTGTATGGGTTACAACCATTTTCACCGTTGGTATTACAGGGATTGGTTTTATGGACAAGAAGCATGCCTGCCTTCTGCTGTGAAAGAAGACACTATATCTTCAAAGATGTTAATTATTGTGCAAAATTCTGCTTTTCTTTGAGTTTATAATTTTTTTTAAATCTTATTTATTTTATTATGTTCATGTTCATAATATATTTTGGGGGATACATACCCCAATGCACACCCTGTGGAGCTCAGAAGACAGCTTTGTAACATTCTTCTCCTTCCACCTTTGTGTGGGTTCTGGAACTAGAGCTCAGGTAGCCAGGTCTACACACTGATCCATCTCATCAGTTCATGCTTGTGTGTGTGTGTGTGTGTGTGTGTGTGTGTGTGTGCCTGTGTCTGTATCTGTGTGTCTGTGTGTATACATATATGTGTATGTGTATATATACTACATATGCATGTATGTGTGTGCACGAATCCACCTTATCAGTTTATGCTTGTATGTGTCTGTGTGCCTGAGTATGTGTCTGTATATATACATATATGGTGTGTGTGCATGTATACTGCATACGCATGTATGTGTGTGCATGAATCCAGACATGCCCATGTCACAGCACACATATTAAGGTCATAGGATTGCCTCAAGTATGAGTCCTCACTTTCTCCCTTGTTTGTGGTACAGTCTCCCCTGTGTCATTCACTGCTACATGTACCAGGATAGCTGCTCCACTGGCTTCCAAGGGTTCTGCTGCCTTCACTTTCCATCAGATGTTGGAAACAGTGCAGTATAGGTACACAAGAACACACCTAGCTGTGCATGGGTTCTGGGCATTGAAACTCAGGCCCTCACACTTGCATGGCAAGAATTTAAGCCACTAAGCCATCTTTCCAATCCTTTTCTAAAGATCTTTGAAACAAAATCTGAACAAAGGCAGTCAGACCATTAGCAGGGGAAGAAAAGGAAAAGAATTGTAAATGCCAGTGTAATGGTAAGTTGCCCAAGTTCACATAAGTAATTAGTGAGAGAACTAAGATTAGAAGTAAGTCTGTTTGGTTGGCATGGCTAAGCTCCACCTATACACTCTAAGGACATTGAGCCGTGGACCAGTCTAAATGATCTTTAAATTTGTGGAAAAATCCAGATCTTCTTGTCATTTTAAGAGACAAGGAGACAAGAAGATATGTACAGATCCTTTGCTGTCAAGATATTGGTTAAGCAAAGCTATGAATTATCAGGAGGAATGAGAGTGAAGCTGTGAAAAGAATGGGGGGACTTTTTCCTACATCAGTCCATTCTTGATGAAGTTATGAACATAGCTAGATCATTTTCATTCCATAGTCCTTTGTGTAAGGTAAGTGATGTTTATGAGGAATTATCAGATCAAAATTAATTAATTAATTGATTAATTAAAGCTTAACATTTTCAGAGCAAAAAAAAATAAAAAAAAAGATATTGGTTAAGATCTCTCTAAAGTTGGGGTGTGGCGAACATTCACTCCCTCTGGAGCATCACAGAGCTCTTCAGGCTGCGGAGAACAGTATAAAGACATTAACTGTAATAGCCGTAGGAGAAAAATATCTCAGATATTCTTGGATGCTACTTCTAAAGCATTGAGTTTTAATCCTAGCTTGAGTTAAACACTTGGTGAGAGAAATTTAAACACTGTTTATATGGTATAGCAGAATTTTATGGAGCAGAATTCTTCCACAGTAGACTATTTCCCACCAGTAGATTCTCCATTCAGAAAATCTTTCAAAATGAGGGAAATGGTCATAATTTATGTTCTCTTTAGAGTTAGAGACTCAGGATTTCATATTTTGCTACTCAGAGGGGAGAAATGGTGTTCCGTTGAATGCAATAGACTGCCACATCTGCTCTTGGGCAAGCTCCTTCTGCCATACTAGGCTTACCATAGTAGACCACTGGTATGAATACAGAGCCACACCCACTCCTTGCATTCCTATGTGTCTGCTTTTCCTGATTGCTGCCCGGAATCTCACTGTAGTAGAATCTGTGTTGCTGCAGTTTACGGTCAAGGCTAGTGTAAACACCCACTCAAGCACCAATGTTTAGGGTACAGCAACCAGGCTGTAAGCGCTAACACTACGCATGTCGAACTCCTTCATAATTACAGTGGCCACAAATAAAGTTAAATAATGTTTTCTGACCTCTTAGGAGAAGAGAGCTCCCTTGCAAAATGGAAATGGTCTCATCTGATCTTAACTGGATAAGCCTTAGCAGGAATGTTGGCTTTCAATGTTTTAGACTCAGGTACACTAAAACATAAAGGTTTATTTGTTCTGTTCTGTTTTGTTTTGTTTTCTGCTTGTACAAAGGCCAGTCTTCCAGTTCATATTCTGCACATAGCCATCCTCCACCAGTGAAGTTTGCTGGAGATTTCTTTCTGATTCCGAGGAACAAAGTGTTAAGACCATCCTGGGTCAGTGAAATCATCTTTTTGCCTTAGATCATGCCCCAAAATAGGAGGAGATTAAGTATCCTTTCCAGGATTTGAAGTCTGTCCTGAACCCACAGCCCGAGCAGATGCTGGTATGCTGCCTGGTATTTGGGGATTTCTTACTGATGAATATGATACAGCCGAAGCCTCGCTTGGCTGCAAAAGAAAACCAGAGAAAAATAAAGATGTGCTTTCATTGGTAACATATTGTGGGGTCAGGATGTTGTTCTAGTGACTCACATGAGAAAAAAAAGTGGTAGGAAAATTAAATTCAACCACATGACAAAGTGGGATGGCTCTCCCTCACGGCAGTTCCAGCCAAGACTCCTTTTGTGTCAACTAGGTCTATGTGATTCTAGGAGCTAGAATCTTGAGCAGCAATTCTCAACCTGTGGATCCCGACTCCTTTGGGGATGAATGACTCTCTTATATAGGGTCTGATATCAGTTATCTTGTATATAATATATTTACATTATGAGCAACATTACAATTATGAAATAGCAATGAAAATGAATTTATGGTTTGGGGGGGTCGCCACAACATGAAGAACCATATGAAGGGATCGCAACATTAGGAAGGTTGAGAACCACTGATCTAAAGTCTCTAGTAAACTTGATTCTTAAATCTTGCTAAAAGGACTATGTGGCTTATTAAATTATAAACCTGAAGAGAACCGATTCAGACAACTTATGAAGCATGTATGTTAGTTGATAATTTGGTTAATTAATATTGTCTTGAGATTTCTGAATGTGTCAGTGTCTTACAGGCATAGACACAGAAGCCACTTGATGCTCGCCTCTCCTTGGATTCGATATTAAATGCAGTTTAATGCAGTCCTTCCCAGCTAGAGTAGCCCCACTGTTACTAGGTGCATGAGGAGACATGTACCTAGTGAGATGTGAAAGTGACTTCATCCAGGCTATATACTCTGTCTTCAGAGAGTTGTGTGAAGTACAAAACTTGGGAGTTGGGGGTTGCTTGGACTTTTCTTGTAAAGTTTTAGTCCTTATATAAGAGACGTTCCTTATAGTTTCATTGTATTCCTTATATCCTCTTGGATATAAAGAGCACATATGTCTCATCCATACTAAACGAGGATTCAGTAGCTGAGGCCTCTGTCCACCACTGACTGTTTTCATTATATTGATGTGTCCTTGGTGACCATAACTCCCAGCATGTGCATTACTACCCGGGTGCATTAGCACCTTCATTACTTTCACTAGGAGTAGCATTTCCTCCATTCTTCAGCTTTCAAGTACTATTCAGCTTGACAACCTAGCTCAAGGCCATCTAGTCTCCAAAATTAATGATCCTGTGTCTCTTGTTTCATAACTCAGGTGGCTGAAGTTGTGTCATAGCTCATTGTGCTTCTATGTACCACTCTTGGTGCCTCCCCCCACCAAATGTGAGCCTCTGGTGACATTGCCCTTTGACTTTATACCTTCCTATCAAGTCACTTAATTGTCAGAAATAAATGAACTTTTTTAATAATACCCACGTACTCCCAATAATGGACCTGGAAAGTGGAGGAGAAAGAAGGACAGAAAGAAGAACAAATTCAAACTGGAAAGCCAACTAGACTTCCCCCTAATCACTCATGACAGCAAACGTCGGAAAGAAAATGCCACACTGGACAGTTATAATGTTTTCGAATGCCTTAATCTTTCCTTTATATAATTATTCATGCAGCAGTGTCTTCTTCCAAGGAAAGCATGGGTGGTAGTACTTGGCTCCCTTTTGAACAAGTTGCTTTATAACAAAGCTATTCTGGTGATAAGGCAGACCTTCTCTCCGTCGCTTTAACTACAACAGCAGCTCTTATCTTAAAACAATAATTTGATGGATGAGTAACTGCCTTTCCCTCAAGGTCAAGAAGGGAGAAGACAGAGCCAGTAAAGCTAATGCAGAGGAGCACCACTAGGCCAAGCACAATTGAAATGGCAGTGGCCACCGCTGCACACACACAAAGGTGTCGCTGTGGGGGTGATGGTTTTCTAAAATCACATGGGCAGAATCATCCTAAAATGCATCTTTTTTTTTTTTTCAACACAATTGAATACTCTGTGGGAAGCAGATTTGTTTCAGAGACCATGATTGAACCACTGGAAATTTTATGTTCAGTTTGGAAAACGTTCAGTATTTGTGTTTTTTTCTTTTTTTCCGTCTATTATTTTGATAGCTGACTCTGTTTTCTTTCAAATATATGGCACTGAGTATTTGATGGTCCTGTGATCTTAAAGAAGCTTTAACTGGCCCTACCATTTTGAAGGGCTCTGCTCATTAAAAACAGAGTGGAGGGTTTTACACTACACATCACAAATTATGAGTCTTTGTTCCCTGCCAGTACCGTGCTTGAGATCTGTAACACCTAGCAATTTTCTAACATTGTGGTTGAGGTCATCTTTGAAAGACTACATTTATATTTTCCCCTTGTGAGGCAGAATCAATAGCTCACTGGCTGAGAGAAAGTGAATTGCTCCATTCATAGCTCTCTGAGTAAAAATGCAAATGAAGAGGCAAACAAGACCTGAGGGTGTTTGGGAAATACAGGACCAGGACAGGAAAAAAAATGGGGGGAGGGGTGCTGCTGATTGCTGAGTGTTGGAAATATTAACTCTGTCCAGGTTTTAGTTTTATAAATTTGATCTCTCTGCCTCCTTTGGAAAAATGGTCCATGGTCCATACAGAGCATGCTTAATTGCCAGAAGGAAACCCGTAGTCCATGCAGTGCTTCACAGAGTTTCCAACCAACTTTCCATGCTTTCTGCAAAGCCAAGCTCCACCCCCTCTCGCTCAGAGAAATGGCTTCCAGCAATTGCATTCATGAAGATTGCATTCATGAAGATACTTTTAAGATGCAGTGGAAAGTCAGTTATTAAGTAAAGTGTGGTCATTAGGGTTTGGGCGCATCATGAAACGTTGTCCAAGGTCAAAACAGTTTATATTTGGTTTGTATGTAGAGAAAATCATTTGCAATTTGTTTAGAACTGAAAGGTGTAATCACACACACGAGTGTGTTTGCTTCTCCCAAGAGGTAGCAATATTACTCACAAGGAACGTCTGCTTATCTATGGGCATCCTTCTTCTTGCTGCCAGTCATAGGAATCATCTTTTTAAAGTAGTTCCTTCTAGAACAGTGGCTCTCAAACATAAGCAAGCTGCTGCAGTCCCTGTACAGATGATTTCCACCCAGAGATGGTTACCTCCGTAGCTCTAGGGGCATGTATGTATGTATATATGTATGCATGTATGTATGTATATAATGTCTCCAGAGGCACTGGGCTGTGGCCTGAGGACCACACTTCAGACATCAGCTTTGAGAGGGAGCAATTGTTGAGAGAGGGGATGTCAGCAAAGAAGTGAAGCATATGATCCTTGGAAACAATGATCTTTATCAACAGCCAGTATGTGAATTAGAAGTCCAGATGATCAGATTGAGCCAAGAACTGTGGAATGAACAAGACAGAAAACAATTGACGGGAGCAAAAAAAGAGATTGCTGGGCAAGCCCTTTCTAAGAAGGCAGCACAATATAGATATATAATAGATAAATAAATAAATAAACAAACAAGTAAAGTATAGGTCAGCAGGTATAAGTGCTGTCCAAGGTGTAAAAGTAGAGCCTGACTTAATCATAAAGAATCCACAACCAAGTGGGCTGGCCGTCCAGGAACCTCAGGATAGTCCTAGGCATGGGCGACATGCGGTTCAGTGACCTGTGGCCTCCAACAGCATTTATCGCCCTCCATGAGTCACTATCTGCTGCTTCCTCAGGGCGTCGTTGCTGTGACAGTCTCTGATGAACTATATAACCTAATGTTAATACAAGCTCTGCATAGCAACACTATCTTAGCTTATTAATAGTACTCACATTCAAGAAGCAAAATTTTGAATTGCTCCATTGCTCTTTTGAATCAAAGCTGATACTAAGATTTGATACTGAGCTTTGAACCCTCCAGCTTCTACATATACTTGTTTGTAGGTCCCCAAAGTTATTTTCTTATTTGTCCTTCTTTCATTTTCTAAGCTTTTAGGATTTAGGCCTAACCGCCTGAGAGTTGAGCGGGCATGGAAGCTATGAAAGTAAATAAGAAAAGCCAGACAGTGGTAACATGATAAAGACTGGTGGAAAAGGCTGGGTCCTGGAGGGAACAAACCTAAAAAAAACCAGTAAGACTAACATTTTCTAAGGCTGAGGAAGCCAAGCAACACATGTATTTAGGCCAGTGGTCCATCAGTCTTCTGGACTGTGAGCATCACTGATATTAATAGGAACCAAAGATACGATGTCTGTCTACCTTCCCTTTCCTCTTGGCTCTCTAAGAGGAACTGGATACTTCACAGGCTGTTTTCTTAAAGGCGGGGATTTTCTGCCTGTCCTGTTCACAGTTCTCTTCCCAGCAAGCAGACCAGTACTCACTACATTGTAGACACACTTGGTAAATATTTGTTGAATGGCTGACTAGACATGAAAATGTGAATAAGTGATTGCTGAATGGAAAAAAGCCCATTGTTATCCTAAGGTGTTATGCAAATATGTTCTCTTTATTATATGCAAATGGCACTGGGTTCTAAGCACCACGTTGTACAGAATCAGTCACAACTGTGAACTTGAGGACTAGTAAACACAGATCCATGAGGGTTTGGTTTCAGCCCTCCTCTCTGTTTTATTTTATTTTATTGTTGTTTGTTTGTTTGAGATTAAGTCTCACTATGTAGCCCTGGCTGGCTTGGGATTCACTATTCTAGATCACAGTGGCCCTGAGCTCCGAACTGATAGAATTGAAAGCATATGTCACCATGCCTGGCTATTTTATTTTATTTTGAGACAGGGTCTGTGTGTGTGTGTGTGTGTGTATGTGTGTGTGTGTGTGTGTGTGTGTGTGTGTGTGTGTGTGTACACATATATACATACAGGCTAACTAGAATGAGAATAGTTCAGTTGTTGGAATACTTAATGTAGATGATTAGCCCAGGGAATAACACTATTAGGAGGTGTAGCCTTGTTGGAGTAGGTATGTCACTGTGGGGCATGGGCTTTAATACCCTCATCCTAGCTGAATGGAAGCCAGTCTTCTGCTAGCTGTCTTCAGAACAAGAAGTGGAACTCTCAGCTCCTCCAGTCCCATGTCTCCCTAGACACTTCCATGCTCCTGCCTTGATGATAATGGACTGAATCTGTAAGCCAGCCTCAATTAAATCTCATCCTTATAAGAATTGCCTTGGTAATAGTATCTGTTCACAGCAATAAAACCCTAACTAAGATATTTGGTCTCCAGTTGATGGAGCTGTTTGGGGAGAACTAATTAAGAGGTGTGGCCTTTTTGAAGGAGGTATGTTACTGGAGGAGGGTTCTAAGGTTTGGAAATCCTAGTGCCATTCCTAGTGTTCCTTCTCTACAGATGGAAATGTGAAAGCTCAGCTGTTCCTGTCACCATAGCTTTGCTCAATCAAAATGGATTCTAACTCTCTAAAAGCACAAGCTCAATTAAAGAATGGTGGTGGTGGTCATCTCCTCCTCCTCCTCCTCCTCCTCCTCCTCCTCCTCCTCCTCCTCCTCCTCCTCCTCCTCCTCCTTCTCTTCCTCCTCCTCCTTTTCTTCCTCCTCCTATTCTTCTTCCTCCTCCTCCTCTTCTTCCTCTTCCTCCTCCTCTTCCTCTTCCTCCTAAGTATCCTTAGTTATGGTGTTTTATCACAACAATAGAAAGTTTACTAATACACCAGCTTTCCTGGAACTTATTGTGGAACTTCACATCCTCCTGCCTCAGCCTGCTAAAAGCTTGAGCTACAGGTGTATCACCTACATGGTCCTAATCTTCTTCTTTGTACTATTGATCACACCTCAGGAAGAACACAGCAACATATTAGGGCAGTGTATCCTGCCTGAGCTAGTGAAAGAGAAATAAGGTTGGATAAGAACTCTGTTGCAGTAGATGTTTGTAACTTCAAAGCCAGTCAAGAAACAGTCTGGAGAACCCAAGCTTAGAAGCTCAAGTTTAATCTGAACTGTGCTGTGCTCCTTACAGACACTAAAAAGAAAGCCATCTAACCTGCCTTTCCCTTGAGAACAATTATCATTGCATTGCTACCATCTGCTATCCTTTCTGTTCCCATTGGCCTTTGGAGTTCATGGCTTTCTGCCTGAAGTTTCTTCTTTTATCTGAGACCATTCTACAAGACTCTAATCCACGGAAAAGAAAGTTAATCTTCTCCGATCTGCATGGTTGCTTCCACCCATAGATTGTTTCCCTTGGTGAAGCATTTAGCACAGAGCCAGGAGCACACAGGCTCTGATAAAACACTCTAGAGGAAGAAAGGCTTTGCTAGCGCAGATGTTTGGTGTCTGTGAATTTCTACAAAGTTTGTCCTGTTAAAACTGCCCGGTTTGAGAAATGTATTGGAAAGAAATGAGCATGGATAGCCCTATTCATTTCTACTTTATAACAAGAATCCTCTCCATCTGTTTAAGTCCCAGGCCTCTATTTCATTTCTGTGCACATTCCCAGCCATACTGCTGAATACTAATCCCAGGTTTGCATCACTTGAACTGCTGTTACTTAGAACAATGTATAAGAGCTGTGACTTGTAGCACTCTGTGATAGCAAGATCATGATTCACAGGCTAAGGAAAATTTCACAACTTAATCAACTGGATTTGTTTAATCACTAACTTGTAAAATGCATTTTTGGAGGATATATAAGAAAAAATATGGCAAGATGGTTGTGAGAGGCAAGTGAAACAAAAATACGAGAAAGTTTTTGGTAAGGGTGCTGAATAGGAAAATGGTTAGTTATTGTAGACAGCAAGAATATAAGAAAGCAGGAGTCAAGAAGGAAGATGCCAGTGGGAAATTAATTATGATACTAGCAGGAAAAATAAACGTGGGAGTCCGAATACTCTGTGAAAAATTGTAATTGATGAGAGTGGAGGATAGCAGGGGTAAGGAAGGGTATGGCACCAAAGAACTAATCACTGTGTGAGGAATCTCCTCTCTGTTGGCCTGAAAGAAAGAGAATAAATAACTTGATAGTAAAGAGAGGTGTGAAGATGAAGCACACAATATAGGACCTGTGTGGTTTCTATCCTCTCACCAACATAGCAGACTCTATGGACTCATCAGAGATGACAGGAAGTAGTCTGAATGTGACATAAAGATCAAAACTAAGCCTGGGATTCAACAATGAATATGAACATGGCACCCTATTTTATACTTATTATGTTATTTAATATATATTTTTAAATAAGTGAAAATATTATATTTATTTTTTATGTATGAACTGAGCAATGATCAAGTGAACAATCAGAAGAAGATAGAGGAAATGCACTTGATTTCTTGGTTGGGCTACCGCTTTGGAGCCTTGAGGACTCAACCTAGCAGTTAACAAGGGGCTCCCTCAAGGCCTTAGTGTTGGTCAGCCTTGGTCGTACCATCTCCAAGATTCATCCTAATTTGGGCAAAAATTCAAATTTAGTCTTATAAATGAATAAGAACCCATAGAGGAAGATTGCAGCAGTTTGAAGTCCAGTCCAAGTGGAACAAGGCAGTTCCAAGGGCAAGCATGCAATTGTTCTGGGTTGTAAAGGAGCAGCACCCCTGAATGGTGATGCGACTGCAAGGGCAGGCTAAGATACGAATAGACATGGGATGGGAAATTACCCCAGTCCCAACAGTGATGGCCACTGAAGAACGTAGCAGTGTGCCTCGGAGATTTAGCTCTCAGAACCATATGAAGCCTAAAGAGTGATTCTTAGAGATATTTGATACATTTTTAATTAAAGTCTAGTTACATCATTTGCCCCTTCCCTTTCTTCCCTCCAACCCTTCCCATGTTCCCCCCACCACGGCTCCTTTTCTGTTGTTGTTGTTGTTTTGTTGTTGTTGATGTTGTTGTAACATGTTGTTGTTGTTGTTGTTGAAGAACAAAGTTTTTTTCATACTATATTCTGATTATAGTTGCCCTCCCCAAAAGTGAACATCTGCCTCATGGTCCTGCTTCCATAACTACTCTGCTGTGATGGACTTCCCTTAGAACTGTAAGCTGAAGTAAACCCCTCACATCCCTACCTTGCTTGGGTCAGGTATCTTGTTGCAGAATTGTAGAAAGCAACTGATCCACACAAGGTGGAGAGACAGAAAGAAACACCTAGATGGTCAAGTAGCACCACACACAAGAAACACACACAGCTCTAGCCATAGTGAAAATGTACTTCAGATCACAGCCCATTACTCTTGCCTCACAGTGTGCAAGACCTTAATAGGAGTATGAAGATGAATGAAAGAAAGCACAAGAAAGAACAACTGCCGAAAGGCAGACAGCAGAGAATAATTGTGAGTCCAACAGCATCCTTAGATCAGTTCCATGTCTGTTTGACAGATTGGAAGTACCAAGGAAAGAGACACACTGAAAGTCTATTAATGGGGCAGAGGAAAGGCTCAAGATAAAATTAATGTCAGAAAGCATGCTCAGAAGAAGTTGGTAGAGGGCAAAGTTAATATGACTGATAGTCAGTGTGTGCCCTTGTCACTGTAGCACTAAAAGATTAAGACCAGAAGTAGTCAGAAACGTTCAAAAGAAAAACCCTTAGAATTAAAGAGAAACAGAGCTTAGAGGCCAGGTCTTCTCTCATTTAATAAGGGTCCAGAGGCAAGAGTTTTGGGGGTTTGTTTTGTTTTGTTTTAAAGAGAAAAGATGAATGAAATAAAAGAGAGAATAAAATCTAGAGTTTCTTCACTGCAGCACACTTACCCAGAAAACATGTTATAGTATCTTTAGGGTTCTTCAAAATGTAATACCCAGCACATTAAAAAAAATAGCACCCTGATATTATGGAATATGAAAGAATGTAGGAAACAGAATACAGGAGACTTTTCTAAGAAAAACAATTGCAAATAAACCAAGCCCAGCAAGCAATGGCTGGGGGAGACATAATACAATGGTTCACTCAGCACCCAGTGCCATGAACAGATAAACATCAGGAAACTCAAAGGCTGAAGCCGCAAACCTTGCTGCCTGCAGTGCGGAGATGTGTGTGCAGGCAGCCAACACAGCTTGTACTTGGTGAACTAGAAAATCCCCATTTAGCACTCCAGGAAACTACAACAATGTCGCTGTTAATGCCACAAGAAACATAGGGTGTTAGATCAGTTTGGCTTTGATGTGCTAAAAGAACTCAGAGATCCAAACAAAACTTATAACATCTTTCACTTAAAAAAAAAAAAAGCTGTTATGGGCTAAATTATGCCCTAGCAACAAATTTATGCGCTGAAGTCTTCAACCTGAGTTTGCTAGGGGACTGCATTTGAAGATAAGGTCTCTAAAGGAGTTGTGCTGTGGTCAGGAGAGTCCATTTTCTGTAAGAATTTAGCTTCTGGTTGTTCACCTACACTCAGGTAGGTGGCCCCGTCTCCAGAAGTATACAAACAACACAGATTGGAGTCAATGGATTCATATATTTAAGAAAAGGGAGAGAGCACACAGTCAATGAATTAGTATATTTTTAAAAAGGGAGTCAGAAATGGATTTTTCGAGGAGTTTGTGGCAAAGGTTTGGGTGAATATAATCAAAATGCATTTATAAAACTCAAAGAATTAAGGAAAATGTTCATTTTCAAAAGAGTAGTGATAGAGTTAAAATGAGGCCATTAGGGTAAACCAATACCCTTGTAAGCAGAAGAGATTAGAACACAGATGACAGAAGTGGTCCACCTTGTTTGGACAGGGTCCAGAGGCATTCTCAGGACTCCCCTTCTCACACTCATATCTTCTTCCTTGTCTTATGACCTACTGAGTTTAACCAGGGCTATCTGTGGTATCATGGGTTTGAAATAATGCACTGGAGCCTGGTAGATCATCTGTGCTCCAGTACTACCTTATAATACTGGACGATCCATTTGTTTTACTCTTTTTAATTGCAAAAGAGAAAACCAAGTTAAAATATACATGAAATGATGATAGTTTCAAGTGTACCTTACTTGTATATCTTTTTTTGTGGGTATATTATGGAACACATGAGTTGTTCAAAATGATGTTCAGTTTTTGATGAAAGCATTGTTTCAGAGTTGGAATATTAAGAAAAACTTCTTATACTGAGCATATACAATTTTACCAATGAATCTGAAGTGAGATTTTTAATAATAATAATAATATAAACCTGTAGTCTCCATTAATATGGAGAAACTTGATTGCTACAACACTGGTAAAGATCTTTACAAGCACATAACCACATGACAGACAAACAGACAGACACACAAATTACCCACTCCCTCACAAATCTACTTAAACACACACACACACACACACACACACACACACACATATGCAGTTTAAGTGGTTTCATGCCACACTTGTTTTGTACAAAGCTTAAGCCTTGTAGGAAATACAGCTGTCTAACATCTACTTAGTGTCCACTTACTCTACATTGGAAAATTAGGAATTATCTCACCCAGACCCTAGTTGAGTTATCTATTGATACTTGCTATCATATTTTCCATAGCATCTCTGCCTACAGAACATTTAAAGAGAAGATTCAGGAGAATATTAAAGGAATAAAACACTTATGACAAAAAAGAATATATTTGCAAATGTAATGATGGCTTAATATGAAGAAGTATATTAATACAATTTATCATATAAGGAGATTTAAACAATAATTTAATCTCAAAAAGCACTGGCTTAAACTTAATGTCTCCAGCACTTGGTAAACAAACACAGGCTGTCTTCAAGAGTTTCTATCTTAATTGAACAGGTATTATAATCTACAATTGAATAATTAATAAATGCAAAAATAGTGTCTCTGTATACCAGCAATAAAATCTAAACAACAACAACAAAAAACTCACAACTAAGAAATAAGGAATGATTTTCATGGAAGCAATAAAAGACGAAACAAGCAGAACTTCTGAATAATGCTGAATAAACACATATAAGAAAAATCAGAATTGTTTTTCTGATAGGTACAAGACTTCCTTAAAATATATACTATGATCCTAAGTGATAAGTCTCAGTGTAGCAAGACACATTATCATAAATGAATGTATGAAATGGAATTGAGTGGGAACCTAAGTAATACCGTTACTTTAGATAGTGTGATAACACAATGATTCTTATATGTTCTCTGCTACATATTGATATAACCTTTTCAGAAGGTAATTTTGGAATATATATCCAGCAGGGTAATATGTATCTCATTTTAATGCCTTGTGTGCGCATGTGTGCAGGCAAACACATGTGGATGAGTACGTGTATATACACGTATGCCTCTCAGGCACTCGAATAAGTCATGGTATATGTATGGAAGTCAGAGGACAATTCTCTGCTGTTGCTACCTTGTGAGATTCGGGGATCAGATTAGGGTCATTGGGCTTTCATTCAAGCACTTCCTCTAACTGAGCCGTCTCACAAACTCTCAAGTGGCCTTTGTCTATTAGCAACAGATAAGATTTTACTTACGTATGCAGAGAAACTGTTCTTCAAGCATCTGGCACTATATTTCATAAGGATGTTACAGCGAGTATGCTGGAAGACTGCTGAGACCAACACTGGGGTGAGAGGCAAATAGACATGACTGTACTCACTGAGTAAACATCAATATGTGCACGAGATTCATATACTGAAGTGTTTGAGTTAGGGCCGTGTACAACAGCTACCTCTGTAAAAATGCTATCAGAACATGCTGGGAGGGTTTTCATACAGATGCGGATGCTCACAGACAATCATTGGACTGAGCACTGGGACCCCAATAGAAGAGCTAGGGCAAGGAGTGAAGGAGCTGAAGGGGTTTGCAACCCCATAGGAAGAACAACAATATCAACCAACCAGAGCCCTCAGAGCTTCCAGGGACTAAATCACCAACTGAAGAGTACCCACTGCTCCAGCCACATATGTAGCAGAGGATGGCCTTGTTGGACATCAATGGGAGGAGAGGCCCTTGGTCCTGGGAAGGCTCGATGCCCGAGTGTAGGGGAATGCCAGGGCAGTAAGATGGGAGTGTGTGGGTAGGTAGGGGAGCACCTTCACAGAAGCAGGAGGAGGGGAGATGGGATAGGGGAAACCAGAAAAGGGGATAACATTTGAAATGTAAATAAATAAAATATCCAATAAAAAAAAAGACCACTCCTTTTGGAGAAAGGGGAAGAGTCTAAGGGCAGAAGACGAGATTTACGTTGAAGCTAATGAAACTCATGTCTCAGCGTTCCTTCATTAAAGACCTTGCCGATCCTAGGAGGGGTTCTAGCAGTATGTGCACATAAACATATGCTTTTATTTGAGTGAAAGTTGTACAAGTGTATATTGAGACATCTGTCCCTTTCTGCTCATCCTCCCACTGGTTCACTTCCTCTCCATGGGCTACAAGCCCAGAACTTCATCTGCAGGAAGCTCCTCTAATCATCACAGGCAAAGGGATTGGTACCTGGATATGCATCAAGAGGACATTCCTTCCTGCTAGAAATACATGATGGAGAATAAGCAATTACAATCCCATTAAACTGCTTTCTCACTTTGGATGCCAACTGTGTGTGCAACACTTGTGATCATGCCCTGTGTTGGTACAAAAACTATGAAGGTTGATTAATCAAATGTCCAATGTCTCCAGTATCCTAGGATATGTGTAAAAGAAAGAACTCAATTAACTGAGGGTACTTGAGAGCCATATGGCTGCAGAAACCTGTTTCTTCAGAGCCTAGAGAGAAAAGGATTGCAGGATTGGCCTTTCCAACTGATTGCCACCTTCTTCCCTCAACATCAACCATCACCCACTAAAACTAGTTTTACTTAAGTGTGCACATACTGTTCTCACTGCCTGCTCAATGAGTCCCATGCACCCACTCCTTAGGACAGTTTTTATTGTTATTACTGGTTATTAAATATTTGCAGATTTTTGTTTTGTTTTGTTTTTGCCTTGATTCCTTGATTGTTTGAAACAGGACCCACTATGTTGCCCAAATTGCCTTCAACATTGCCACTCTTCTGCATTTACTTACTTAGTTCAAGAAAAGCACAAACTTATGTGTCATTAATAATGTCTTCATTAAACTTTCTCCTTGCCCAAAAAACATAGTAGAACAATTCAGCATTTTTCTATATGCTGCACACACATGATTACCTTTTTATGCTAGGAACCTATCCAATTTCATAAACCTGGAAGCAAAGTTTGGAGTATCTGGGTAGTCTCTCCAATAGTAGACTTATTGAAAGGAAATAAGAGACAGAACAAGAAATGAAAACCAGATACACTTACCTGCATCCCAAACTCTAAAGCAAATATGAATTCATTGTGTTCAATTTTTTTCCAAAATCTTGTACTTAATGACAGCAAGTATGTACAAGTAAAAGGAAAAAAACATCTAGTTTATGATTGAGAAGCCAAGAATTGCAACCTTTAATAATCAATGCTGCTGCAGTGTGCATGGCTTTGGGATTGACTGACTAGGGCAAGAGGGAATGACAAAACAACAGACACACATACAGAAAAGTTGGGTTTAGGTGGTCCATATGCTCTGATAGATATGTACTAGCAGCCCAGAAACTTGGTATATTTATCATTTACAGCCAAAAAAGCAAGTGAGTTAGATAATCTACAGGTTCTCAGTAGGGAAGCAGTCTCAGGTGTCAGTTATCCAGAAAGAAGAAGCTGTAGTTGACACTTTCTGCAAACACTGTCAACATCTAAACTTGGATGGAAAGAGGCCTTACCATTCTGTTAAGGGATTTTAATCCAGCAGCATGGTTGATCTAGCAAGGGATCATATCCAAAGACCTCTAGGTCTATGTGATCCAGCTGGAATGCAGACATGCCCTGGATTATAGTATGACCTGGCTAGAATACAGACTTGTCCTTCATACACACTTTTAATCCCAAACCATGAAAGTAAGTTTAGTTTAGTCATGTTTGAAAGTAACATCTAATTGAGGGTCAGACAAAGTGACAAATCTGAGAAAGATTTGACAAAATGAGTCAGAGATAAGGTCCACCCAATTCTTATGGGAAGATAGAAGGAAGAGAGGTGACTTCAGAAAGCACAGGGGAGGGGGAACAGACAGACAGACAGACAAAGAAAGGAGGCAGTTTCACAGTGTTTTACAGAAACAGGTCACAGATGGAGCCATAGAATGAGAAAGCAAGATTATACAGCATATTGCCAAAGTTAATATAAGACCAAGCAGAAAAATTCAGTCAGAAGCCAAGAAAAGCCAGTTTGATCAGTCAGCTCAGAGAGGAGTTTTGAGCCTGAACAGCTGAGTTGAACCAACTAGCCAGAGTTCAAAAAGAACTAGAAGGGGTAGGCTTATAGATGACAATTATAACTAGTGAATAAAAGTTACATTACACCATTCCTCTGGCTTGAGATATTGGTACCCTGGAAATGGCCATGTTCATACAATAAATTATCATTAAGACAAGGGTGCACTTGCACCTCATCCACCCCCTAACCGAACCTCTTTTAATGACCCTCCATGGGATAAAGAATGACATAGAGAACATCAGTATAGAGGACCATTAAAGGTCTCTACAGAGAGGCATTTTATTCTCTGTTGTATTTCTCACCACTAACTATTTCATTAATTAATCAAAGGTCTTTCACAGTTCATTAAGTATATAGCAGGGATTCAAACAAATCAAAAAGAAAGGAGGAGAGGAAGGAGTGAGGGAAAGGGAAGGAAGGGATACAAGGATGGAAGGGGGAGAAAAAAGGAAGGTGGGAAGGAAAAAAGGAAGGTGGGAAGGAAGGAAGGGAGGGGGAGAAGAGAAGGAAAGATGGAAGGAAGGAAGGAAGCAAGGAAGGAAGGAAGGAGAGAAGGAAGGAAAGAAGGAAGGAAGGAAGGAAGGAAGGGAGGAAGGGAGGAAGGGAGGAAGGGAGGAAGAAAAGAACGGAGGAAGGGAGGAAGAACATCACTTAAACAGCAATGGAAAGACTCTTCAACTTGATTTTTTTGTTTCTGCTTTCACTTTTGAAAATCATAAAGAGAAGCAACGACCAAGCCACAAAGAACATGGTAACAGACACACTACATCCAGGAATCCCAAGATTGCTGACTGCTACACTATCATTTAATTAACATCAGAAAGATACAAAAGGTTAAGATCTGAACTAATAATAGAATCAAATGCTGCTCAAGTATGATCAGTGAATAAAAATAATTACCGCAACTTTTAAATTTTTCCTTAAAAAATAACAAGAAGTCATTTTAGAACTTTCTAATATAGATACTATAAATAAGACTGAACTATTTCAAATTTGAGAATTTTCATTGAAAATTCAATATATGAAAGCTGGTTACAATTACTTTAATGTTTTCCAGGATTAAAATATTAGGATTAGTGTTCATGATATTAGTGTATTTATAAAATGTCAACATTAAACAATTTCTAAATTTTCAACACATTTTAAGTAAATACTTTTACCATTATATAACACCAGGAAATAAGTGGCTCAGGGGCTGTTTGCTTTATTCTCAAACTAATCTTCTATTATTTGATTAAAAAAAATAGGTTGTTATCTAAAAGGCATATGTGGAGATCTTAAGTCATTCTTGCTACAACTTCAAAGAATAGGATGTTTATTAGTGAAGAAATCACTTAGTTTTATAGGCTACAGGACATGAAACTTCCAGCTGGAGCAGTCTAGTCCACAACACTTCTTCAAAGAGTACAGAAGCTGAGCATCCAGACAGAAGTAAGGATGATGAGGATGATATGGTTGGCTGAGTGCCCCATCAGGAAGCTCCTACAATTATGGAGTTGAGCATCTCCCTATACAATAGTCACTAAAGATCAGCTGAGCAGCTGATAAACCCCTAAGATGGCCAAATGCTGAAATGGGAGATACTTAACAGGATTGTAGATTTAAACTTAGCTGAATGGTTCTGTCACTGTAACCTTAGTGGCTTGGGATAGTTAGCCCTTTCAGAGCCTGATTTATGCATCGTAAAGTATTATTATCTACTAAAGTGTTTCAAGAGAGAAATGTCTAAGCTGCGTATTATCAAAATAAATCCCCGAGAGTATTTTCATTTGACAGTCCGTTATTCCTAATAAGGCTCAGATTCAACATCACTGTAGGATGACTCCATAAACTGTCTTTAAAATTTTGTGAGAGGGTGTAAACCCAGAGAAACAGAAGAAAAAAATAAGCATGAGAATGGCTAAATATGTTCTGTTTTCTGTGTCATTTTGGAATATATCTCTAAATAGAGAGGATTCTCATCAGAAAACTTTAGAAAAAGAAATAATGCCCCCTAAAGTCCATGCATGTACCAATATAGTATCTACCCTGGGCAAAATGTATTCCTGCTTTTGTTAGGAAACAAAAGGTATCTCTTTGGAGTAGATGCTTTTATGGGAACACGTAAGCTGTTGAGTACTCGTAATTACCCTCACACAGGGCTTACACTGTGGGGGTTATCCACACCATATTTTTACATCCAGTCTGACTTTGCCCCAGGAACTTGCCATCAGTATGGTTGACCAAAAATTGGCATGCTCTGAAGCAGAATGAATTTTAACATGAATACAAGCCAAACAAACCTAAATGAAAATTTGCAAGATCAAAGATAACAGCTTGAGAATTAGCCATTAATTTTCCTCTATATATTCTACGACACTCTTTAAATAGCTAATTCCCAAGGCCTCCCCTCCCCCTCTCTCTGTCTCTCTCTTTTTCTGTCTCTGTCTGTCTCTGTGTCTCTGTGTGTCTCTGTGTGTCTCTGTCTCTCTGTCTCTCTGTCTCTCTGTCTCTCTGTCTCTGTCTGTCTGTCTGTCTGTCTGTCTCTCTCTCTCTCTCTCTCTCTCTCTCTCTCTGTGTGTGTGTGTGTGTGTGTGTGTGTGTGTATCCTCTTCTGCTCTCGTTCTCTCACTCTCTTGTTCTTGCTCTCCTGCAGACAATAAATATTACCAGAAAAGCTGAAACAGAAAATCCTTTGAGTTTGCATTTCTGAACCCCTTGAGATTGATATGCGTGGGAAGATACTTGCTCCTGCATGGGACTGGGTAAGGGCTTCCAGCGCTTCCCTCAAATCGCCCCGCATCTGTGACTCAGTTAAAACTGTACTTTCTATAGATCTTCAGATTCAACCACTCTCTTCTGTGGTACTTCACTTAAGTAATTTTATGTGGGGTTTCTGCCCCACTCTATCCCATTTAGCTCCCAAGTAAACAATTCAGAGACACTAGATTTTATTAATAAGCTGCTGGAGACTACTTAGGGCATGTTCTGAGCTATTCCAACTCAACTCAGAGAAATGCCCAATTATTTGTCAGATGAATCTTGCTTTGTTCCATGTGTGTCCTCAGAGCAAGCTTTTCCTAGCCATGTGCTCATGACCCATCCTGCCTCATGGTGACCGCCTTCTCCCCTTCTCCTTTGTCCTCCTTGTTCCTACGTGAGATCCCCTGACTCGATCTGATGCTATGCTTTCTCCCCTGACCAGTCACAAGATCTAGCTTTTTATTTACCAGTCAGAAATTATTGGGAAGCATTCTTTACAGTACATTGGTCAATACAATGCCCATGTCCAGACAGCAACCAGCTCTTGAAGCACAGAACTCACCTCTGAATACACAGTGCATAAGACCAACCCCGACAGTATTTGGTTGAAACTCTATTTTCTTTTATTAGCCACTGCCTAAGCTCATTCTATCATTAAAGCTAGACTGATTTATTCTTAGCATAGACAAAAACAAAAATATTTTTGTTTGTTTACTTATTTGTTGAGACAGGATCCAGGATCTCAGTGTACCACACAGGCTGGCTTCCAACTCTCTATGAGATCAAGTATGACCTTGAACTAGCTCCTGGTACTTTTGTCTTTACTTTCCAAATGCTGGGATTATGGGCATTTACCACCAAGGCAGGCTCAAAAATAGTGCTTAACTCAGAAGCACACAGAAAGGACACATCACCTATAGTAGAGGTAGATACCATTTTCCTATAAAAGTCTGCCAATCTTGTGACAGCCATACTTGAGAAAATCAATTAAAAGGAAGCAAGAATTATTTTGTTTCCAGAGGTTTTTAATCCCAGGGTCTGTTGGTTGTATTGGTTTGGAGCCTATGGCATGCCTATAGGTCATCCTGGGGATTGTGGGGTAGAGCGAATCTGATCAGTTCATGGCAGTTGAGGATCAAAAACAGAGAATAACAGAAGTGAAGATTAGGGAGAGACTCAATAACTTCCTTCTGCCAGGTTTGATTTCATCAAGTTGTCTCACATCCTCACAGTACCACAGCCAAGCAGCCACACTTATAACTCAGCCTTTGGAAATCACTCAATATCTAAACCCTAAAACCAACATAATTCAGATTGTTATTTAAGGAGCAATAGTTTAGGTTCATAATGGTTTCAAAGCCTTAGAATGTATGGCTCTGTTTCTAACAGAATCTCCTTAGAAAGCAAAGGACATGCTTGAACTGTAGCTAAAGACAACTCCCTTCCAAAGGTAACTGATTAGATGCTCAAGTTTTCACCATTAGTAAACTCTCAATAAATCTAAATAAAATTTCCCCCAAATTGCATTACTTTTTTATCAAAATCAGAGATATAACCCAATTCTTCCAGCCTCCTCTGTAATTTGAAATATTAGAATAAACATAATTAAATATACTATATCTCATGAATGACAGAAATTAAAAATTGTTCTATTTGCTTATAATTATGTTCATTAAAACTTTTTCTAAATGCATGTTTATAGGTAAATATTCTGCTCCAAACCTCCCAACTGCATAGAAAATATGATATCTGAATGCCTGCTTAAGTTTTACTAACCCAAGGAACTTAAGCCTACTAGCTGCTGGTTCTATTCTTGTGATCCACCACATGGATTTTGTTTGGCAACCCAACAAAAACCTCACATGTTGAAATAATTTGTTTCTAAACCTAATATCCCTTCACAAATTCCTCCATATGATTAACTCTTTTTTACTTTATCATTTCATAGATGTTTTAAGACAAAAGAAAAATCAACCATTTCTCCAATTGTGAAAACAAATCTAATAAGAGAAGTTTGAGAGGGCAAAAATAGAGGGGAGATTAAAATGGAGAATCTGCTTTTGCAAATATCTTATACATTGTTCAAGTAACTTAAAGATGCTGTCTTGCGTGTTTTATTTATAATCTGTTGTAATTCATTTAAGAATATGTTAAATGTATTCAATTCCAAACCTTAGTTCTAAACCCTTTGCTGGAACTTTTAAAAGAACCTCCTATAAGCACTTTCCTAAACCACTGGCTGGTGAGTGGTGGGTGCTGGCAAAATTGATCCTTCATTCTTGTTTCTGGAGAATTCTATTTTATCTCTACAGTTCATAGGTTAAACATTTGTGAGAAAGGAGCTCCTTTTTTTTCCTAAGTGAAAACAAGGGGCAGGGCACATGTCTATGTGGTTGAAATCAAGAAAAATTAACCAAGAACAGATGTTGGCATTGGCTCCATCTCTGTCCCTGGGTTTCAGAAGCCCTTTTCCATAAAGGGAGCTGCTGACAATACCTTGCACAAGAATGGTTTGTTTGTTTTCAACATAGTCACCCTATGAGGGGATGTAGGGGTGATGGGGAGGTACGAAAATAGAAGAAAAGGAAGAGAAGGAGATGGAGAGGTAGAAGGAGGAGTGAGAAGAGGAGGAGGAAGAGCGGGAGGAGGAGGAGGAAGAGTGGGAGGAGGAAGAGGGAGAGAGTAGGTGAAGGAGAAGATGAAGAGAAAGGATGAAGAGAAAAAAGGAGAGGATTGCAGAGAAGGAAAAGGAGAAGGAGTGATAGAGAAACAGGAGAAGGAAGAGTGGGGAAAGAAGAGAAGAGAGGAAGAGGAAGAAATATAACTTCTTAAAAGCTCTGTCTACCATTTCTCTAGCTTACAACACTGATACTTGGGAAAGAATAGTAGAAAAGGTATTGTAGATACCAAAATCAAGAATGCTACCCTTTCTGGAACATGACAGGAAAGCCAAGTGATCAGCACCAGATGACTGAGCTCTGACAAGGTTAAACTGACAGTTCTGAAGATGGAAGACGTTGGCTATGCATTATTGATGGAGCTAATGGGAACATGCTAAAGAGAAGCCAACATTATCACAGTACGCACCAGTGGCCATGGCCTCTCTGAGGCATTTTTCTGTCAGTGCTGCCTTTTTATATCCTGGGAGCTAAGCATCAAGTAAGACTTTAAAAATATATGTCGGATTGCCACTGTTAAGCAATCTGTGTGACTGTTTATATTCCTATCCCCAGCATGCTTGGCCAGTGCCTTTTCATGATGGGACCATCAACATTCTTTGGCCAGAGTCTATGAAGATTTTGAAATCTGGGTTTAGAAAAAGTAAATCCTCTGCATAGACCAGTACCAAAGCAACTATCAGTGTGATCCCAGAGGGGAACGAATGAGGATTATTCTTTCTCAACCTTCTTGCATTTTTGAAACTTCAAATACTAGTGCTATAGAAACAGTTTGACTCTACATACATAGTCTCATCAAGGGATGTACCCAAATTGAACGAAACTAAATGGTATTTGGACATATTTCCTGTACATGGTGGAGCTTTCGTCTTTATAAAGCAGACAACTATTATTTTATACATGTCACCTCATTAATATGTAAATAATAAACATTATGTAGTTGTAGGGTTTAGGATTACTGTCAAATGTAAAGTCCACAGATGTTATTTTATGGAGTACAGAAAAGTGAGACAAAGGAGAGAGGACTCCATGGGAGGCCTGTTCAGATGTCCAAGTTCTGGATAATATTGACAAGGCTCATAAATTTGAAGGGGAAAAACCAGAATACTCCATAAAAGCTTTGGAAATAATTGAAAAGAATATTTGTACAAACTGTGATCTAATATCAAGAATTAATCAACAAAAGAAACAAGACTTTTTGCCAGAGTAAGCAAATTTAACATGATTGGAAACTCAGACTATCCCATTTGTCAAGGAAAGCACAGAAAATACACTTCAGTTCTGATCCATTCTCTGTGTCCAGCTTCCACTTCGGATTTATGTGCTGAGAGCTCTTCTACTGGGAAAGAACAATGGCCCAGAAAGAGTGAAGTCACCATAGCAGTATTGAGAGGAAAGGGCAGTTAGGGGTCTTTTCTTGGAGTATTCCAGGCCCTAAGTGTGAGCTTCACACAACTAAAGTAGATCTCTGAGTTCTTTTGACATCCTGATGAGAATTCAGGAAGATTAAATTGAAATCTATTGTGAATGATTTTGCCTGTTGAAAAGCATCCTCCACAACAAAGTTGCATGTGCTGTGCAAAAGGGTCTGGGCCTTCTGAAGTTTTGAAGCAAAAACAGAGAGGTCAGAGTTGACTTTGTGTTACCACCCTCTCTGGCAGAGCTGCGTTTTGACAAAGTTCAGAGGACTAAAGGGCTCAACGATATCTAATGGCCTAAGTAGAGTTGTACTGGGTAGAAATATGAAAAAGGTCTCAGGAGTTGTAGATGCTGAAGCCAAAAGGTTACCAAGTGAGAAAAGAAATACCCACAAGAAAGTGTGACTATAGTTCTAGCTCTGTGTACATAATTTCACAGCAAATTTTCATTTTGGAAAAAATTCCAAATAGCTTTCATTTCATTTCTTATGAGGAGATACTGAACCCAAAACTATATGAAAAAAAAAATGTATTTTTCTATAGGTCATCTAGTCAGCCATATTCCCAACATGGAGACAATTCAGAGCTACTGAAATCCAGAGTACTTGCCATGCAATAGGTTATCTGTTTTAAATTCCTCTGTGTGTAAGCACACACATGTTCACCCGACATGCAGGGTCACAGAGGTCAGTGGATGACTCGGGGGGGTTAGTTCGTGTATTTCACCTTGATTGAGACAGGGTCCAATGTTCATTGCTGCATACATCAGACTCCCTGGTTTTGTAAACTTTTGGAGATTCTCCTATCTCTACTTCGCATCTCAACTCAGGAATGAAGGAGTAACAGACACCCACAGAACTGCATCTGGCTTTACATGGGTTCTGGAATTAGATTGTATCCTCACCTTTGCCCAGCAGGCACTTGACCCACTGAGACATCTCCTAAGACCCTACCAAAAGCTATTCTATGGGGAAGCTTGTCAAAGCATGAAAAAAAATGGAAAAGAATTTCATGTGCTTATGAACAGTTTTAAAAGAGACTTCCTTTGCGGTATGGCCAAAGAATCTGTAATGTTGTATGTGACTTCAGGAGTTCTCAAACTTGCCAACATCCTCTGTTAGGAAGGCGTCCATGATTTCTATACCCCTTTCACATTACTCTTTAGTCTCTTACTCTGATCTACATGTTCATAGCATGTTTTTAATCAACATTTTCCATGCTTTTGTATGTCTGTCACAGCACAGACTTTGTCATAATTTAAGTAAAACATCTCTAAATTATTCAACACCCATGTTAGTTATTCTAAGCATTGCTCTTGAAAAGGTCTCTTAATGTTGCCATTCTGCTCCATAAAAATAAAACAGACAGAAATCCTGAGTCTCTAAGAGATGAAGTAACAACCCTAAGACAGGCAGATGGTGATGAGGCTGAGCTCTGTTTATCCTAAATGCAGAAAGCTTCCACTGCTGATAGGAAAACTCATTCAACGAAACTGCTTCTGTATTTGGACAAACACATAACTTAGATAGCTAATACTACACATTACATCCATTAACCCTTCTAATTTTTTCATCTGAAAAAAATACAACAATAGTGGTAGCCTTCATACTTTTGCTTTGAGTATTAAACATAGTAATATATATATATAAGAAAGAAAAAGTAAAAAAGAAAGAGGAAGAAAGAGAGAAAGAACAAAAGAAAGAAAGAAAAAGAAAGAAAGACTGCTTAATAGAATGGTGTAAATTCAAAGGCGTAAACCAATAGATTCCTATTTGTAATTTATATCACTGGAACAAACACAGTAGGCATGCAACATCCAGTTCTCTGGTGACATCACCCTGAGACTCTGCCAAGGGTTAGATATTATAACTACTCTCTTCCTCCTGTCTCTGTTTTAGCCCCACCTCTTTGTTCTTTTTTTAAACATGTATGTAAGTACACCACACACTTGTCTTGTGTCTACAGAGGCCAGAAGAGCATGTCACTGGAACCTTTGGAACAAGAGTTAGACGTGGTTGTGACCCACCATACTTACTGGGAACCAAACTGAGGACTCCTGAAAAAGTACTGAGTGTGCTTAACTGCTGAACTGTCTCTTCGGTCCCTTTCTGTTCTTTTTTAAGCTATAGTCTGTACCCAGGCCCACTACAATCTTTCCATAAGTGTGGCCTTGCCATAATACAGTCTTATTCTGGTGGTTTGTACCCATAAGTTTGGTCACACATCATCCACATGAGTAGTTGATGTTTGCTTGATTTAACTGCAGTTGCAAAGTGCATGCACAAATTCTAGGCAATTTCCATTTGAAAACAGGGTGACTCATTTCCCTGGTAAACGTACAGCAGGCAAGCCTGGTGGGTTCCCAATGTCTATAACTTCCAGGTGCTCCTGACAGAAGGGGTGGCTTGAGAAAAAAGCCTTGCTATTGACAATGGTCTGGCAGGTAGAAGGCAGCATCTTTGACTTGGAGCTAGAGGGTGCCATGCGCCCTCTGCTGGCTCCCAGCCTGCTCCTCCTGCCTTCAGGGCTCTAGCATCTGAGGCTGGAGTTGAAGAGGAATTTAATGGTAAATATGAATAAGAGGAAGTAGTTACTGAGTTCGGGAGGCCTACAGGTCAGCATCCACAAAAGAGCTCTTCCACGCTGCAAGCCACCATGCCTAAGTCCACCTGACTCTAATCTTGTGCAGTTGGGAAAACACAAGGCAGATCCGTGGGTGGACAGCAGAGAATCTGTTAGGGCTGCTGGTTCTCTGGCTGTGACATCAATTTGAAGGGGCAGAACATCAAAGCTACTTCCTAACCTTCACCATTGTTTATTAATGCTTCTCTCTGCTTAAAACAGTCGCCTCATTATTATGCCTGGGAATACCACCCTTGACCTCGTTTGTGAAGAAAAGGAAAGAAGAACACTGGGAAATAATTCCTTTCAAACAGACATGCTGATGAAAAGTCACTCAGTGCAATCCAGCTTTCTGTCTCTCGCTGAATTTTTAATCTTGTTTGTGTTGGAAGAGTCCCCTCCCTCTCTGGGTTTTTTTGACTATTGATACTTGCCGAGGGGTTATTCTATTCCAAAACTATAGATTTTGTTTGAAAGAGGCAGACACTGCACCTGGAAAAGCTAGCTAGAGAAACAACAATATTATTTTACTAACTCCCTGGGTACAGTCCTTATTCCTCACAGCTTGCATGAGATATTGCACTCATAAGAAAACACATTTTCAGTGAGCAATTACAAGTGAGAGACTTCTTGCTTTGCTGAAAGGCATTGCTTTTAAATGGATGCCAAGGAGTGATGCTTGTATACTCAGACTGGGAAGGACATTATGTGTTTCAGGACTGCTTAAATCACCCCCTGAAACTTGCAGTGTCCAAGGGGAGTGGATGTCTTCATGCAAAATTTAAGAGAAATACTGAGACAATATCTCCTGCAGCAACAGTTATTTCAGAAGTTCCAGTGTGATTAACAAGTGTCTGTTTCATCTTTTCCTCTGTTTAAAATCGGACCACGGCCTCATAAATCAAAATAACACAAATACTTTCACAAAAAAGGATGAGATTTCTGTAGATCCTTTTTTTCTGGTTGAGTTCAATTATTGGCCATACTGTTCATCTACTTTTGATTATTAGCCAACAATGATGAAGTAGAGAGTCTGGTTGTTTTAGAGAATCATAAAAGATTACTAAAGTCAAAATGGTTTGATATCATTAATATTTACTTTGACTTATTGGCCAGAATAAGATCCAATGAAGTAATGGGTATTATAATTTACAGCCAATATACAACAAATGCCATTGTGACATTTGAATTCTGTATCAACATCACATTCAAAACCTGGGCTTCTCAGGCAAAGTACCCTAAAGTGTCTATTCTGAACTCTAGGATTCAATACCTACACAAAGGAAGGTAAGTAGCCCAGAGGCTTGACAACAGATCTGTAATCAAAACCAACAGTTTCAGTAGATTCCACATTCCACAAAGGGCTTTGAAAGTAGAAAGTCGCTCAGTGATGAACTAGCTCTTCCACATCTGTATTGACCAGATAATGTATGATCTGATCAGATCACACATCAGATGGTGAGCCACCATCCCCAAAGATGGCTTATGCATAAGAAACGCTTGCAGTATCTCAGCAGCTAAGTGAGCAATTTCTATACTCCTGAGCGGGTCTATGGATGGCTCATTCATTCAGTCCATCACAATATGGGGGCTAAAATCTAACAGTAGTGTTTTCAATAGAAGACAGAAATGTGGCAATGTAATACTCATACTATATCCAATCAATGCTACAAAAATAGGGTGGAATATTTTCAATTGAGTTCCTTCATATATCAATTACTAGTCTTATTGTGTGTCTCCCAGCGAATCAGTAAAAATATTATGTGGAAGTAAAAAGAAAAAAAAAAGGAGGGGTTTCCTTTTTGACTTACATTTGAATGGATAACTTCCCTGCAGCATGGAAAGCATGTGGTAATGTGTGGTATCTTCTAATGGTGCATTCACGGTCAAAAAGCAGAGAGAGATAAGCAATAGTTTTCAGCCTAAGTTCTCCCGGTTCAGGAGCTCAGCTTAGGAGGAGGTGCTGAGCATATTCAGGGTGGGTCTGACCTCTTTGGTCAAACTTATCTGAAAATACTATCATTGACAAACCCAGAGTTGTTTCCATGGTGATTGTAAATTCAAGCAAGATGACAATTAAGATTTACTATCATACTAATACATCTTGGAAAAGAACAAATTTAAGCTTATTGAATCATTGTGAAAAACACATGAAATAACCACTTCTAAAAAGAAAAACACATTAAAATGCAATTACTCAGACCATTTGGAAATGAAAATATTTCCCTATGTTAGTTTCAAAAGTGAACTCCATAAAGACATTATCTTAATAACTAATTAGCTTCCTTGCTATAAATGTGTTGGACTTGAGAAATGAGCCTTCTGTGAATGTACTGTATTTCAATGCAATCTCAGTGACATCAATTACCATTTTAAAGTCTGCATTTGATTACAGTGTATGGGTTTAAAATGCAAATCAGGTACACAAATATTGTGTCTTACTTATGAATGTCAGCAGCACTATTTAACAGATACTTGTGCCTTTATTTGACAGCAAGAACAAACATGTTCAAGAACACCCAGAGAAAGCTGGTGACATGACAGGTGCCTGTTACTCCAGTACTCAGAAGCTAATGCAGGAAGATGGCAAATTTGAAGACAGCCAAGGCTACATAGAAAGACTACATCTTGTTGGATTTCAAGCTGAGGTAGTTTCCCTTCTTATTAACAAAGATTGACTTCTGTTACAAGATTATCTGACAAAGTCAAATTCCAAATTTCATAGTACATAACCTCACAAAGATACTTTGCCAAGAATGTTGGAGAAAGAACTGCTAAAATACTAACGTGTTTGGCAAACAAGGACTAGCTAAAGGCAAGAGAGATGAATCAGTGGTTAAGAGTGCTTTTCTTGAAGAGGATCCCAGTTCAGGTCCCAGCACTATGTGGCAGCTCACAACTATCTGTAACTTCATTTCCAAGGGATCCAATGCCCTCTTCTGGCCTCCATGGGACTGCAGGTGCATCATAACATGCAGGCCAAAAATTTGCATACAAATACAGTAAAAAATTAATTTTATTTATTTATATTCATAAGTACACATATTTTTCAATTTCTGATCACTTTCAATATTTTGCAGAATGTTCTTAGAACACAAGTGAATTTTTTACAAGAATGAGTAGGTAAAAATTAAAGAAAAAAATAGAGTGGGTGCATAAACAGAATTGCCAAAGCTAGCTGTGTTATTACAAAATACCAGGAAAAAAAAACTCAGAAGAAGCATGACACTACACAGTTGCAAATAACCATGTCTTGCCAACTTGGAAGTCCCCAAATCCAAACACCCCCAAGTCGTAAGTACCGTAGTCACTACACTCTCCTCTAGAAATAGAAACAGAACCACTCTGTATTTATGGCCCATTAGTGGCTGAGTTTTAAAGTCAAGCCAAGAGGATTCCAGAAATGAGAGAATGA
>NW_022196906.1:78742831-78749651 GCF_008632895.1 Mastomys coucha | reverse complement strand
GGACGGAGAAGCTTTTATATGAATCATCTGTTATGAGATTCTGTAAATCTACATCATTAGCAAAATATGACCAAAATTGCTATACAAATAACCAAGAACTGGAACAGAAAGAAGAAAGAGGGTATTATGTCAGATTTCAATGAGCTTGGTACAGATGCAGCATTAAATAGGGAAGCCATGGAAAGTTTCCAGTTGTTTAATTCTTGAAGATTGGTTTGTTTGGTTGTTTGTTGTTTGTTGTTTTGTTTTGTTTTGTTTTAATGGTAAGTTGAGTTGAGCATGACACTGATACAAAAGACCCATAACACAGGTAGCACCCCACGTTATGGCCATAGTAGAGTTCAATAGTATATCCCCACAGCCACACACTTTAACTTGACATAAAATGGTTGGTATTTTTAGAAAATATTACAGCAAGAATACCATTCACGTTAATCACAACCTTCAAAGAACAACTCCCCATTAATTTTTATACATGCTAGCTTAATTTTCCTGTGAGACCTGGTCAGCCAAATTATAGCCACCACCCACATTAATGATCAAAATAGGTATCTCAATTCCATAAGCCTATGCGCATAAGTCACTTGGAAAAAGACATACATTAACGTTTTTCTATTTTATTCCAAATTTTAAAATTTTTTTTACTGGAGAAGCATCTAGAGAAAACTGCCCTGGGTGTTGAATAGTGGTGTTCTATACTCCGTTAACTCATTAATTATGACTTTGTTCCCCTTAGTTGCAATCAAACCCTGAACACACATTCATGTACACACATCTCATTGCCTCTGATGCCCACAGGGATTTAGAAAGTGTTTTAACCGGAAGTCATGGAAATTCCTACATGGAAATTCTGAACAGTTTTCAGGCATGTGTGAATTCACTCACACGATTCTGGGATTTCAAAAAATAATAAATGGAGCTGTCTTTTCACAGACGTGCAATTTTTTAGGAAAAATAACATCATTAGCATGTGGAATGGTTAAACAATATAAGACACCATTTGATTAATGTCCAATGTAAATGGTATACACAGGGAATCATAAAGAGTTCTGAAAGCAGACAACAGTGTGGAATCAAATAGTTAGCAAAAGATTACCCAGAGGACTTGAAATGAATTGTGATGTTTGAGTGAGAGACCATTTCCACCTAGAAAGAAACAAGATTTACTTTGTACGATAGTTAAAAATCATGATGGACACCTTATATAAAACCTAAGGGATACATGAAGTTGTATAACAAAAACACACTGCATTTAGGGCTGGATAATTTTGAACTGCACCTGTTAGCTAAGGTAAAGGATGGTGTATTTGAATTCTGTATGATCCATGGCTCCAAAATTCAAGGACAAACAAATCTTAACTATGAAGAAGGACACTGGACCTGGTGGCTAGCTCTAGGCAGGATACTATATCCAAATAAATAACTTTAAATGTAGTTGATATTGACTTGAATGGGGAACAAGAAAAATCTACTGGGATGTAGAAATAGTCTGCCTTGAACTAAGTGGTAGAGATTGCACAGATCCAAAACTTCACCAAGCCCTGCACTTTGGGGCTGTGCACTTGTGAATCACGTGGTGTTAGATAAATGAATAAAGGTTGGGGTCTGTGAGAGGCAACAGGATTATTAGGATAGTATAAATTGAGCAATGTAAAATGCTTACACAGTTGCCTATCCTAGCTCCAGCCTTTACAGTTCAGGGAGTTCTCTGCTGTATATGTGTTAGGAGCCTCATATCTGCTGGTGTATGCTGCCCGGTTGGTGGTCCAGTGTCTGAGAGATTTCGGGGATCTAGGTTAATTGAGACTGCTGGTCTTCCTACAGGACCACCCTCCTCCTCAGCTTCTTCCAGCTTTTTCCTAATTCAACCACAGGAGTCAGCAGCTTCTGGCCATTGATGGGGTGTGAATATCTACATCTGACTCTTTCAGCTGCTTGTTGGATCTTCCGGAGCGCGGTCATGCTAGGTCCCTTTTTTGTGAGTGCTCCATAGCCTCAGTAATGGTGTCAGGCCTTGGAACCTCCCCTTGAGCTGAATCCCACTTTGGGCCTGTCACTGGGCCTTCTTTTCCTCAGGTTCCTCTTCATTTCCACCCCTGTAGTTCTTTCAGACAATTCTGGGTCAGAGTTTTGACTGTGGTATGGCAACCCCATCCTTCACTTGATGCCCTGTCGTTCTGTTAGAGGTAGGTTCTACAAGGTCCCTCTCCCCACTGTAGGGCATTTCATCTAAGGTCCCTCCTTTTGAATCCTGAGGGTCTCTCACCTTCCAGGTCTCTGCTACATTCTGGAGGGTCCCCCTAACCTCCTACCTGCCGAGGTTGCCTGTTTCCATTCTTTCTGCTGGCCTTCAGTCCTTTCCCCCTACCCAATACCAGATCATGTTCCCCTCTTCCCCCACCCACCACCACCACCACGTGTCCCCTTTCCCTCCCAGGTCCCTCCTTCCACCCTTGTAATCCAAATTAAGTAGAAATCAATTCAGTGACAACTTCTAGAAAAGTGACCATCTTACCCAAGACTGAAGTACATATAGGGGGTAGAAAGTAAACACTGAGGGAAAGCCTCAAGGTGATAAATTTTAAAAGCACAAAGGCAGAGAGAAAGAATGCAGAGGCCCGTCGGTTCAGTGAGCACCAAGTATAGACCCTGTGAGTTCATGGATGGTTTTTGTGTCATTTATAGTTTTTGCTTTAACCATCTTTCTGGGGGGAAAAAATTATACTTCAGTGTGAAGCTGCTGAGCTAGTTTAAAGTCTACTGTCAAGAATAAAGCAAAATGTAAACTGTTGAAGTAAGACACTGACTGGAGAAATAAAAAGTAAAACTGTCTAATCCTATTAGATGTGGGAATTAGAGGACGGGGGGAGAGTGGGAGAAGACAGGAGGGGAAGGCAAGGGAGGGGAGGGGAGAGGAGAAGAGACACCACAGAGGATCTGAAGTTGAGACTAAGGAGGTAAATTTGGCACCAGGTAAGTTTTACTTTGATATGCACTGAGGCTGAGCACACAAAAATCATAAGGCGAAATGTACATGAAGCTGGAACTAAGAATATGGGCATTGTGAAGAGAAAGAGAAGGTGATGAGGCCAATTCCTAAAGAGCAGCGTTGTGAGAGAAGAGGGACCTTGGATGTCTGTCTGGCCTGTAATGCCCTGGGGAAGGTATGTGCCCACAGAAGTGATGCATCTTGACAACACTTGCTCTACCTTTTGTTCACCAGTCTGCCTTCTTTCTGTCTCACATGTCACCCAGAGATTTACAGACACTAGCTCAGAAAAGTAACAAAGTTCTTTTAATAGCGTTATGTCCTTAACTTCATTCCTGGCCTGAAAACAGTGCCTTTTAATTAGACAATATGCAATTCTTGTCTCATAGTCTAAAGAGGTCCACAAATAGAACTTCTCAGTGCTTTCTTTATAGATGGATGCTAAGCCTGAGAAAACAGGAAATGCCACTTACAGACTTACCTATGCTCCAAAATAGATCTAGTTCCTGACATGTCTATGTTCCTCTGTGAAGACCCAGTCTTCTCTTTAGTATCCCTTTAAAGCAAAGAATAACCAATGCTGCGAGACAAGTGTGTCCAAGGAAACTTAGGAACAGCCTTCCTCCTTGGCTACGATCAAATTATTACATACCAAATTGAGCCATGACAGAAGTGCATTAGAAGCCTGGAAGCATAAATAGTACATCCTCTCATCCAAAAGATAGTTACTCCTTCTGACTCCTTCGCATGGTTAAGGTGAATCCATCTTCCTGAGAGGTCCTCGATTTACCTGCCCAACTAGATTAAACTTTTTTAATATTAATTTTTTTTTGCATTTTGGAGATTATAATAAAACTACATTTCCCCTACCCCTTCTTCCTTCTAAACTCTCCCACATCATAGCCTCTTGCTTGCTTTCAAATCATAATCTTTATTCATTAATTATTATTGCTTGCATATATGTATATGGCTATATATATTTATTCCTAAATATAACCTGTCCATTCTGTATAATGTTACCTGTATGTATGTTTTCAGAGTTGACCAATTAGCACCGGACAACCAATTGATATGCTCTTCATTGGTGGATTAACTTTTAAGGGAAAAGAGAATTACATGTCTCCACTTAGAGGCAGGTTTAAATATCTTGGGTAGGAGACAATAAAGTTTTCCCTTAATCTTCAATATCTCTGTAATATTCTCTCTTCTGAAGAGATAGCTCAAAAATAATTTAGGAGATAGGATAAAACTGAAAAATGGATATAACCCATTTTTACCATAATAATCTAGATGCTCTGTTCCAGAGATGTTCACTGGCAGAGATTAATGTCTGGACTGGAGTAGTCCTTGCCATTGGATATAATACAGGTAGGGGTGCTCATTTAGAAGGAGACAAGAAACCAGAGCTCCCTTCTGTCCTGGCAATAGTACCATAGACATTCTTGGAATTTCTTTTGGGGGAATCCCCTTCTCTAACTTTGCCTAACCAATCTCTCTCTCTCTCTTGTTCTAATCATTCCCCCCTCTAAAGTGATATTTAAGGAAATGAGACATAGCTCTCCCTATCTGGCTTCTTCAAGGTAGGTGGAACTACTACATATAGTAATTGTGGTATGCTCAATTAGAATGGTGCTCTCTAGAAGATCCCAAAGAATGTTGACTTTTATACAAGTGCCATGTGTGAGAAGGAAAGGAAGCGGTTGACTGGTTACTGGAGAGAGAAGTGAGAAAAAGTAAGGAAAGGTCAACATAAAAGCTTAATGTGGGGCTGGAGAGATGGTTCCAAAGTTAAGAACACTGACTGTTCTTCTAGAGCTTTCGAGTTCAATGCCCAGCAACCACGTGGTAGCTCACAACCATCTGTAATGGGATCCAATGCCCTCTCCCGTTGTGTCTGAAAGGAGCAACAGTATACACACTAAAACAAATAAATAAATCATTTTAAAAAACTTAATGTTACATCCTCCAGGCAGAAGGCATGGCAAAGGACATTTTTAAATGTCTGAATTAAAACCCTGTAGACTCTCTTCATAGGCTCACAAGAACATCTCTTCACTGACTTTCCTCTACTGGGTTTGTTTTGCTTATGGTGGGTAGAAGGGAGTCTTCACAGCTGAACTCAAGAATAATGATGAGTTCAGGGTTCATTCTTAGGCACTTAGATAACTCTTGGTGGGCTTAAAATCACAGTGTGAGGTTCTTCTCAGATGGTTTCTAAAAAGAGATAGGAAGGCAAGATTAAACCGTCACTTGATTTTTTTAGTTTAAAACAATAGTAAGCCCATCTCTCTTGGCTGCAAGTCCTTTGTGTAATTGCTAGAGTCTTGAATTGAGCCAAGGTCATGATGGCCTATATCTGGACAGCATTTTCTTTATTAAGAGAAACATCATGAGTGATAAATAGATGTCTAAATAAGTCTCATGTGTATCTAAGTCTAATGTGTGGGGATTGAGATCCCTTGGACTATTAAACAAGACATAGCAATTATTTTGGTCTTTGGTTATACTTTCCTGATGGGTGTTTAAGACCATATAGTTGGCCCAAATTAACCTTATGTTTTTACAGTCAAGGCCAGTTGAATATCTGGTCCTCAAGGGTCATTTATCTTTGAAAGAGCCCCTGGATCATTTAGCTAAATTTTAAACCAGTTGTTCTACATCTATTGAGAATGAGTCAGAGGCCTTGCTTGACTGTGTCTTTGCTTGGCAGCATTGAGGACATTTTTCTCTATTTGGTTCTCTTCTCTACAGAGCAGATTCTGGTTAAAATCTTCCTGGGGAGTCTCTATAACCTTTCTCAAAAAGAGGACATATGACTCATCCAAGCTACAGGACACTTTAAGACATGTTCCACAAGCCCCCAAGACCTGGCAGATATTGGAAAAAAAGGGGTCAAGAAATTATGTCTTTTAATTCCTACAACTATATTTGTATAGACTTTCAAGTATAGTTGTTGAATCCCAGAAGATCAGTTACATCTGTCTGATACTTTTAACTTTAGTACAACGTTTAGATGAAGCATGGATAAAAACCAAATACTTTCAGGTAAGCGTTGAACAGACACACATGATTATTCTCTAAAGCATTACTCACTAATTATTACCAAGGCAGATCAACAAATATCTTAAGAGAATTCACTAACTTAAGTGGAGGTTTGAGTAAACTATGATCTTGGAAATTTCAATATTATATGCATTATGTGTCATGTCTACATCTCATCATTTCCTGATGTGACTTCCTCAGGCCTGCATGACTTGTCTGGGCTTCCCAGCTTTGCCTTGATCTTTTCCCATCCTACAATAAAGTCTTATCACCTAGAAATTCCTCCTCATGAAAACTTCCTTAATTTCTATATCTTCTAAGCATTTCCTCCTTCTACTTTCTAATTTCCTTTTCTTTCATTTTATTTCCTAAGAAAATGAGACATAGCAATAAATAAATTTAGCACCTTAGGAAAAAATAAAGCTAAATCCAGACTACATACATAATAAAGTAAGTTATGAATACCCACACATATATTGCTAAACTCTAAAGATTTGTAAGTTCCCAGGCAAACCCATAGAAAACACAAGACAGTCACAGTCTTTTCCATGTTTTTACCATCAAGACAATGACCTATCATAGACCCACTATTGGATTTGAATGAAAGCAAGGAGCAGAAAGATGTAGCATATTAATAGCAAAACATCATCAAATGGATGTTTGGAACATCAAGCACAGAGGAACTGATAAACACCTGTTAAAACTCTCATATAGAAATTAGTAAATCAAGATCAGATCAATGATCTAAACAGTCCCATATCTGCTAAGGAAATAGAAACAGTCATTAAT
>NW_022196906.1:78739238-78740008 GCF_008632895.1 Mastomys coucha | reverse complement strand
TTGTTTTTGGGAGGGGAAACTGGGAATGGAGAAATTTACATGTAAATAAAGAAAATATCTACAAAAAAGAAAAAAAAAGAAAAAAAAAGAAATTAGTTTGGGTGACATTTTTGGCTGAGGGTCCTATCTGTTCTCTTAGTTGATGAGTTCCTGTTAGCCATTTTTGTTACAGACATCTTTATATCATGAGACAAACAAAAATAAGACTTAATTTTGTCAAATATTTCTAATAAAACTAACATAATAAGATGGCAAAAATACTCATGCATGATTTTAGAAAAGAGAAAAACCTGCGTTTGATTTAATGTTGACACTATGATCCACATCTGTTGTATGTCTCTTCATGAGGTAACAGCAACACGAGTTTACTTACCACCGATAAAACAACAACACAGCAAAGAAATTATTCTACCTAAGTCTAGCGTGGTAAGCAAAGGAGTTAACTGAGGTGAGGTTGCAAACAGGCACATGGGTGATTCAAAGGTAGAGCCACAGAAGCATGAGTGACAATGACATTAGTCTGTATCCACAGAAGGCCCCTGCACAAGTTGCAGACAGCTCTACTGAGTCTGTAATCCCCTCCACACCCCGACTGTATATTGCATTTATAACTCTGGGGTCTTGTGAATCTTATAAGCTTCAGGAATGCACTGAGACTTCTAAGTCTCCCACAGTCTATAGGGAAGACTACTCCACAACAGTGTCCCACCACCGCCACTGAACATACGTTCTTCTCTTTCTTTCTTCCTTTCTTTTTTTTTTTTTTTTTT
>NW_022196906.1:78725623-78739213 GCF_008632895.1 Mastomys coucha | reverse complement strand
TTGTCCTAGAAGCCTGAAGGCCAGAGGAGATTTGGAGATCAGAAAAGGAACATACGTTCCAAAACTAGAACACTCAAAAAGAACTTTGGTTTTATTCTTTATCAAGTTCATAGGTATAAAGCCCTAGAAGAGTAACATAAGAGAATTGAACTATGCTTTTTATTACATAAGCATGACACATCTCCACGTTTCACCTCTGCTAATTCTGTGGTAGACCTTATTAAACTGTAGAAAAAATTAAAGACTAGTACAAAAAATGCCTTTTAAATATATGATGAGGTGACAAAATAGCAAATGACTTTTATTGAGAAAGCAGCATGAGCTTAAAAGGAATGTCAACCACCAAATTCAACCTTAAGCTTCAGTGGGATATTGATTAAAAAAAAAAAAAAAAAAGGTAATAATGTGAACTGTACCCAAAGGAGGTGTTTGAAAAATGCTATCAGAATAATGAAAAGGAAGGTATTTTGAAATGCTACAAGAATGATGAAAGTATTTATTTATTTGTTTGTTTATTTATTTATTTTAGACAATTAGTCAGATGCATTGTCCAAAGCAGTGATGAAAGTAAATGTTACCAATACACTCGCTGTGCCCATCACCAAACACAGGGCAAGATAAGCTGCCCAAAGACTCCAGCTCCAGAATGTAGGAGTGAATGTTTTAAATGAGCTTTTTTGTGATCCAAGCCTCAGTAAAGCAAAAGAGACGTTTCCACAGAAAGGACACTTGCAGTGCATATATCTCTTCTATGCCTCATCCTCCTGGGGAGTCCTTTGTTCTCATGAAATTTTAGGATACAGTTTTGTAGCCTAGAATCAAAGCCTCCTGGGGAGAGAGTGACTTCAAGAAATACATCATTAGCCAGTTGTCTGTCTCCTGCCAGTGCTGACCCTTCTTGGGTTTAGGATGAACATTTTCCGAGAATAGAGAATTTGGGCTAAATGTGAAAAAACTCTTTAAAATTGCTGTATTGCTATGTTGGTTTTTCTTTATAATTATGGTTGAGTTATTCCATAAACCTAGCTGCTAAAGTAGTCTTATGATGACCATACAGTCGACTAATTTGTTATTCATAGGAGAGAATGGCAAATGGACTGCAGGGCTCACACTCCACATGCTGAGGATGCTGGTTAGGTTTTCCAGACATTTCTGGTTAGGTTTTCCGTAGGAACTGGCCTAGAGGCAAAGCAGAATTTGAGGTATCCTAGAAATAGCATGAGAAAGTGCCTCTCCAGCCTTATTTCCATCTTAAATAATGAGAAGAACTATGTGTTGAAAGGGGACCGTTTGTGTTGGACTCAGCAGTGAGAAAGGGGGAAGAAATATGGAAAGAACAGAACAGAAGTAGGCAGAGTGTCTGGAAATTAAAACGAATTCATACATGGATATAGAATTTAAACAGCTTTGAAAACCATAGGCTTGTACAAACAGTAGTGCACACAATCTTGAGAGCTAAAAGTCAACCACCATCATTTGCCTTGTAAAGTAATACTACAGAAAGCATCCATCCAGAACCTCATTTGAATCAGAATTACACATATTTGCATCTTAAGTTTATGGCAAAACATTTTTAAAATTTGCATGCATATACATATTCGGATGTTGTTTTCCAAATTCCCCCCCATCCTGGCTGGAAGCAAGATAAAGAGTTTCACAGAGAATAAGGTCAAGTAGACTCTGGATCAATTTAATCCACTTTCACTGTCCAAATTTCTCCAGCCTCTGAAATTCAACCCCACCATGAGCAAGAAAAAACAAGACAATCACTGACCATGTGACACCAAAGGCAAATGACACTATGTCTAAAATAGGCATAAAAATGTCACTGTGCCCTCTCTAAACAACAGATCTCGTGTATCTTGTACAGATAATGTACCTATTATAAAGTCTTTTACTAAATGCACATACAATGTTTAATACGTAAGTGAACAGATGACCCTGCATTAACCTAGCACTGTCACTTGCCTGGAACTCACCTTCTGAGAATCACATAAAGTGGATTCACTGCATTGAGTTCTGCTTGTCTGCCCCACCTAACCTCAAGCCCTGGCAACCACTGATCTTTTAAGTGTCGTTCCAGTTTTTTAAATGTCACATAGCTGGAATTCTCTGGGGCAACCTTCTCCGTGGATTTTTTAGTGTGGTAACACTTGCTTCCTTCCAGGTCTTTCCCTCGACTTGATAGTGTATGTCTTTCTCATGTTGAATAATATTCCATTGCCTGAATGTACCATTGTTTGTTTTACCGTTTGGCTGTTATCGACTTCTTTATTGTCTCCAAATTTGTTATTGAGAATTAATGAAGCTGTTGGTGTGATAATTTTGCATTTATATGGACACTAAGAAACATAAGAGTTTTATAAGACACCACTAAGCTGTCCTCCTTAGTAAGCATCTACTGTATCCCCACAGAAGTTAACAGGAGTTCCTAATCTATCCCGACTCAGTGTCTGGCTTTACTGTTTTGAACTTTAGCCATCCTAGTAAGTGTGCAGTAGCATGCTATTGCTGTATTCATACTCTAATGGCATGACCCTCAGTAACTTCTAAAAATCCAGTTTGCCATCTGAGTGTATTCTTTGGCAAGGCAGCTATTTTTAATATTTTATTCATTTTAAAATAAGGTTGTATTTGTTTTAGTGTTTTAAGTTCTAGTGTTTACATTTTTAATGCAATATAGAAAGAAACTACAAAAGTCCATTCATTGTGCCACCTTTTCATCCAAGCTAAATATTACTTGAAAAAGAAATGCTTCGGGTAAAATAAATAGCATATTCACTTCCTTAATACTATAAATTCATTAACCAAAGTTCTCACTAAGTAATTCATTGGATACTGTGTAGGTATGTCCTTATAACAGCCCTTTTCATGGACTTCTTGCAGGTTTGTCTCAGCAAGTCTATAAACTCCTTTAAAGGCTCTTTGTAGCATAATTTAGGAATTGTATTAGAACCTTTAAAACAGTAATACAGGGCCTTTAATACAAGAGTTGAAATTTCATGTTATAAACTAGTGATGCCAAATAGAATTGAATTAATTTCAAAAACCAGACAAGGAGGGGAAATATACTACATAAGGTAAAAGGGGGAAAACACAGTTTCTACATCTATGTTTTTTTCCTGTATCATCATATAAAGAACTCTCAGGTTTCTGCAAGCGAAGAAGGTGCAATTGCAATGTAGATTCAGAGACACTGTAATATATCAAATATTGACAGCTTTAAGCATCTAATCCTTTGTTGTGGAGGGCCATGCAAGGTCATCTGGCAATGTCCCCCATCTCACTATAATTCTTTAGGATCCCTTTAGTTTTTATGACAATGTTTTCAGACACTGCCGAATACAGGGGATAAAGCCAGTACTTGATTGTACTAAAAGCTAATTTCTTCTCATAGATAATAAAAGATTTTCAGGGTTTCTTTTAGTTTAAAGAAGAAATAACAAAGAAAATATACCACACATCTTGTCTTTTACTCTATATAAGGCAAAAATATGAACTGCATAAGAAGTAATCAGTTGCACGTAAATCTGTCATTTTGTTCAAAGGACTGGTCACAACAAATATGGATGAAAAATGTGGGGTTTGTGGGTTTTCATAATCACTTGTCTCAGAGGCACAGCTGAGGAGCATAAATCACAGGATAGAGTCTATCACTACTAAGCAGCCCAGGAGACAGAGATGGATCTCACCCCCAAACAAAAGTGATGCTTCTCAAAATCACATCTGTCCCATGCAGCTCCTTACATGCATTCATTTTTAAACCTTTGATTTTTTTATCCCTTTACTATTACTTCATTACACCAATGGAGTTACAAGGGTATCTGTGAGGACACTGACACGTCCTTAGAGTAGATGGAGAAAGGCTCAAGTCACGGAATGGAAATCCAGGTTTGAATCCAAAGTTTGACTAGATCCTTGGATGTCATCTTCCCTCGCATCTGTTTCTTTTCTTCCACTTGGAAGAAGATAATACTGAATGGAAGGATGCATTGTGGTTCTCCAGGGAACCAGAACCATATGCAATGGGGTTTGCTCATAAAGTAAGAAGGCTGAACAGTCTGCAATCAGCTGGAACCGGAACGGGGAGGGAGACGGCATTGTTATAATACCTGTAGTCCTGTAGACAGCACAAGAAAGAAAAGTCCATATTACTGATCAAGGTCAATAACACCCTTGGATCAAGTAATACAAATAAAATCTCCTCCCACCCCCAAACATCTCACAGACACACTGTAAAACAACTTTTAACCTGCTATGAGGTCATCTCTTAGCTTAGTCAAACCAATGGGTAATTTAACGACCACAATGGACATGATCTGGTGTTGCTTTAAAGAATTAAGTGCTCGTTCATTTAACAAAAATTTATCAAGAACCTATTGTACACCTAGTGCCATTCTTCTCATGAGATTTGTAGGGTAGCATCAGAGACATACAAGTAAATAAGAAAATAAGGAATAAATGGGAGTTTCAAATGAGGACAATAGAACAAGACAAAATCCCAGGAAAGCAAGAAGTGGGCTGAGAGTAGGTTTGATCTATACTATCAGGTAAACCGATCTCTTGTAGGCTACTAACTGGCTGCCTCACTTTGGATAAGCTTTTCTGCTTTCTATGATTTTGCATAAATAACAGAATAAAAAGATGAAATAAAAGGAGAGTGTGACCACTCCTAAAGTATGGAGAAGATTTTTATAGTAGAAATAAAAAGGAAAGCCGGCAGGAGGAAGAGTCCAGAATGAGCATGGCCAGCAGACTAAACCAGACCATGAGAGAAGAGAAGAAGAGGAAGAGCAATAGAGGAACCACAGGACCAAGAGAGGTAGCCTGTGTCCAAATGGCTGAGTTATATAAGGATGATGTGGGGGAGCAGAAAGAAGCCTAGCTTTTGGGAGGAAAGGTTTAGGATAGGAGGCAGCTGGAAGGAGCCACAGGCACTGAGTTAAACTTGTTCTGGGTTTAGACCTCACAGTAGTCATAAGCTAAAACAAACTCAGATAATTGCTAGTTCACAATAAAACCTATTATGATCACAGCATTGAGACGAGTAATCCGTGTTGTAAAGTTTGAATACGATAAATTTCAATGCTTCTGTACTTTACTTAAAGTTCAATCTCAAGAAACCAATTCTACACTAAACCAAGAATGACTCGTTCCATGCTATGTTTAGTCTGGCTTATCTCTGAGAGTACACCAGGCACTACAATAAGATGTACCCCACATTGTTCTTAAGACTTAGCAGACACCTTGAAGACAGGGCCCAGAGCTTGTAGATCATTTCTTGAGCATTTTTAAATTATTGTTAAATGAGAAACCAGTGAAAATATATTTTCTGCTACTTTCTTTAAGTTTCTACTTCCTTTTTTTTTTTCTAAATTTCTCTCCTTTTCCCCATCCCTTGCTAGACCTTTTAAATATAACAGACTTAATTTGAAAGTGGACTGATCAGGTCTCAAATAAAAATAAAAATATCTTAATACAAAGCAAGCATATTTACTGACCGTTTCCAGATACTATTGACTGCGGTATAATGTGGTATTTAAAATATGAAAGACTGGAAAGGTGCAGACATCACAAGATGAATGTGGATTAGAAATAAAAGAATCAGAATTCTAACATCATTCTTGTAAAATAAAAAGAATATAACGAGCTGTTCTGAATATATATATTACATATTGCTTTACATCAAAGAATTATTGTTAGAAACAACTTCTAATGGCCTAATAAAAGGTCTGATGAAGCATTGGTTCATTACTTTCAACAAGCTCTCTTATACATGCCATTGATTAAATTAACCATCTTTTTTATTTTAATATGCATTGGCATGAGGGCATCAGATCCCGTGGAACTGGAATAACTGATAGTTGTGACCTGCCATGTGGGTGCTGGTAAACAGCCAGTGCTCTTTGTTTTTTTTTGTTTTTTTTTTTTAAGATGTATTTATTGTTTTATATGAGTAACTGTCTTCAAACATACCAGAAGAAGGCATCAGATACCATTACATATGGTTGTGAGCCACCAGGTGGTTGGTGGGAATTGAACTCAGGACCCCTAGAATAGCTCTTAACCACTGAGCCATCTCTCCAGACCCAGCCAGTGCTCTTAACCACTGACCCATCATATCTCCAACCCCTCATTGACTAAATTAATTCAATTTTATTACCTAATGCATTTATTACCTAATGCAGGAAAATCCTGATTTCATGTTTTTTAAATATTGAGCACAGATTGCTTACCACATGCCCAGCATTCTTCTAAGTACCTTATATTAACTAACTACAAACTGGATGTTGCTGGTATGACCTTCATTTTATCAGGACGCAATTATGAAATAGTAACTTGAGTTCATACAAGTGTATAGTCATGGGAAGAAGACCCAAACCTGAGCAATTTGATCCCAGCATCCACAGAGTGAGCCCTTGTGCTAGGACGCCTAGAGAAGTCAACAAACTGCTTCATGTCAGAGTTTTCCAAGTCATGTGACTTTCCCAACTAGTAATAACAGTGAGACGTGGTTCTGTGAAAACTCCAAAAATCAACCCATACCAATTTTACCAATTTATTACTTTCATAAACAATAAAGGAAGCCTTTATATATAAATATTCCTGGTCTCTCACAAAGCTCTCATATACGGCTGCAGTTTTATTTTGTGTTTGGTTTGGTTTTGGCATGGCCTTAGTGTAAACAAATTGCTTGGTACCGTAAATGACCTGCCTTAGGAGAATTTGACAGCGGGCTTTAGTAAAAGTACCGCACCAGCTCTTTGGTATTTTTGTTACCTGCTGGTGCATGGGAATCACCGGCCAGAGAGGGAAGGAAAGAAGTCAGTAGGAATACAACAGGAGAGAAAGTGAAATTTACCAGTGATTACAAAAGCAGACACTGCAGCATGCATAAGCAGGAGACAGAGCTGCTCTTGAGAAGGTGGTATTAGAGACGGGATATAAAAAGAGAGTTCACAGAAATGAGAGAAGCTGGGAAATGACTGCAAGGGGTTCAGGAAATACGGGTTGCTTTTCATTCCAGATTCACCATGTTTGATCATGTGTGTCTTCAAAGCCCTCATGATCAACATAAAGAATGAGCAATGGTCGGTTTCCTCGCTGCCACCCTCCACCCAGTCATTATGTTTTATGAACACTTGGGCTGTGGAAAGGATGGAATGGCCGTACATCGTCTCAACAAATCCTTTTCAGTGTTTCTGGGAAAAACAGATACATTGGCATACTTTGTTTTCTAAAAAAGAAAAAAAAGAAAAAAAAAGATAAATTTTTACATAAGTACTTTAGGAAAGGGGCTATAAATCGGTCGATTTGAAGACTATTCTGCATAAAGCAGCAAAATTTTATGTTATGTAAGTATCACTGAAAGGAAATATTTGTGCTGAGAGCAGACTGATTCTGATGACTTGGGAATAAAAGCACATTCACCTTAGAAAAAAGTACTGTGGAGTTAACTATTAAGAATCCCACTGTTAGCCGGGCGGTGGTGGCGCACGCCTTTAATCCCAGCACTTGGGAGGCAGAGGCAGGCGGATTTCTGAGTTCAAGGCCAGCCTGGTCTACAGAGTGAGTTCCAGGACAGCCAGGGATACACAGAGAAACCCTGTCTCGAAAAAACCAAAAAAAAAAAAAAAAAAAGAATCCCACTGTTATTTGAGATGTTAGTCCCCCTGTGGTTTGAAGAAATAGCCAGGTTAAAGGAAGCTCAACAAAAGTTCCAGTTCAGTTAGGAGAAGGAAAATAATAATAATGCTGAGAGCAAAGAAAACATCGTATATTCCAAAGAAGGAACATGTTCTTCTCTGGAGATGAAGCCCACGTTGCTCCAAAGATTTCCTGGGCATGTGATCTGTGTTCTGTGTTGGTTCACACTCTGATGGGCTGTGATGTCAACCATAGTCAATCTATAGACAATGGGTTTCCCAAAGCAAACTTCAAACCATGAAGGTTCCAGTCCCCACTCCCCTCTAGCTTTTTCATTGCTATACTCTGTCTACACTTATTGCACTTTTCTAAAGAAGGAAAAACTAAAAGGAAGCAATCACGCATGCTCAGCAACTCCTGTAACTACATCAGAACTAAAATAAACTTTTTCCATCTGCATGCACCCAATGCATTTGTCTTTACTTCAGTGAGATCAACAAGTAAAAATCAATGTGGAGCTTTCTACAACATTTATGTTGTCTGATGATCTCTTGTAATCTTCCAATGGGGATTCCTTGCTTGTTTTTGAGTCTTTACTATAACAAACACTGTAGTGGTGATTATGTATTATTCTATACATAAGAACTCTAGGCAGAAGGGGAAATGCTTATATGTTCATTCTATAATTTCATATATTTTAGCGATGCACTAATATGTATTAATGAATATCAACTTATCAAACATTTTTCAAAAGGATATAAGCTCGGTGTATACTGGAGCTTTTCTCTCCAGTGTTTCCAGAATCACACATGAGTCCTAGCCACAGCTTTATAACACTGCCTCATTGTGTAGATATGAGAAAAGACTTGGCACTAACACTTATTAAAGCTGATAACAAGAGCGACTCCCCAACATGTCTGTTGTAAGAAGGAAATGAAATAATATGCAGAGAAGGGCATAATTTCACACATAGCACATGACAGCCAATCAGCAGGTCTGTCCCTGTTAGTGTTGTGACTGCTACGGCCAAAGGCATTTTACACTTCAGGGTAGAAGGTTTCTCCTTCTAGTTCTGTTGAAGAATACACAACACAACACAGTGCTTCTTGATTGATTTTTTTATCCTTGTTGCTTCAAGTTTATTTAGGCTACAGAATCCCAAACGACTGATTTTTGGCCTCTGTCTGAAGTATGTCTGCCTTGCCATCTCAACTGGTTAAATTTAGGGTAAAACCGTAATTGACCTGATTTATTTCACAGTACAGAATCCATTCTTGAAGAAGAATGATCTGTCCACATGTAAACACAAAGTTGCAAATGAATAAAAATAATCCCTCCCACCAAAATGTACCAAGTTGTAAGCCATGGACTTCAGCACATACAAATGTTTACCCTGACATGCTTATCAGAGTACACAGAATGTGTTCAACATGCTATTGATTTTACTCAACTAACACGTATTCAACATTCACTACGGGCCTCTGCTAAGTGAGATTCCTAGTGCCATTAGTGTTTAAAGAGACATCTCTTCCTTAGGCTTGCTTGATGGAATCAAATCACTTTAGCTGGTCACCAAAAACCTGAGTCCCTTAGGTCTCCTCAGCTGATGCTTCTCCTGACACAATACACTATATGCATTTCGTGTCAGAGGAAAGACTATCATCATGCAGTTAACTTATTTGTGATAACGCACAATAGAAAAGAAGAACCAGACACTAAGGATAACAAAGCAGGGGCCAGCAAGATGATTCAGTGGGCAAAGGTGCTTTCAACCTGAATTAAGTCCCCAGGACCCACATGGTGGTAGGAGAGAGTTAACGCCTGCAAGACGTTCTCTGACCGCATGCACACAATGGTGTATCTGTGCCCACACATGGGATAAAAATAAATCAAAATGTGCTCTTAAAAAAAAAAAAGAAGGCGAGCAATGCCGTCTTCTGAAGCACAGCAAGCGTAGCCTTCCTTGCTTCTGAGTGACAGGAAGAGGCAAAAGTGGTGAGGTAAAACAGGCCAGATTATAGTCTGCCATGTGGGATTTAAGGGCCTGACGAAGTGGTGAGGGCTGTAACGACGATAAAAAACAGAGTAAGCCACAAGATAATATTTATTTTCAAAGCCTCAAAAGCCTAAAAAGCTTTCTAAATGTAACTGATGTCCAAAAGTAAGTTGGGTTTTCCTGGATTCTGACTTCAACACCACAAAGATCATGGAAGAAAATCCCAGGGACCCTTTCTGAAAGCCTCGAAGCCTTTTGTGAAGCATCTGTTTTACTGAGTCCAAGGCAAACAGGTACATGAAGAAGAACGGGAGAATGTTTGAAGGTAAACTTCAGGAAGACCCATCAGAACAAGAACAGAATGTCTTAAAGGAGGACTGTGGAATTGTACTTGGGCGTTTAGATGTTCACAAGAGAAGTAAGATCAGACTGGATGTCAGAACCAAAGGGTCTTCTTATAAAAACTCTCAATCTGTTTCTTTTTTTAATATCTTTAGTTTGAAGATAGAGATGGTGAAGGAGCACTTGTGATAAAGTATATGCCTAAGATCCTTGTCTTTGTCATGGATCAGAGCATTACACAGCTCTAAGGTGACCAAAAGCAAGTTTGGTCAAACCACTGCACAAATACATACCTAATGTTTGAGGACACACTTGACTCAACATATAAATGGTTTATTACTGAACACTTCAGCAAAATCACTATACTCGGCTCCAGTGTTTCTGTGGAACTGTAATGAATGACTTAGGGAAGCAACAGTACATTTTATTGATTGGATTAGAGTTTCAGGACCTTTGGTAAATAAACAAATAGATGCTAGTAAGTGTCTCTAGCTGTCGTGTCTCCATTGTTATTTAGATCTAAAATGCTAACTCCCTCTCCAGAACTTGTGAGCACATTCTCTCCTCCCTCAAGTGTTAACTAATTTAATAAACTGACTATCATTTTGTACATTGCGACATAAGGGGCTAGAATGGCAACTCAGTAGCATTTGTTGCTTTTGTGGAAGGCTCAGGTTAAGTTCCCAGCACTCATGTTGAGTTACACACAATTGCAACTCCAGTTCTTGGGACCAAGAGCCTCTTCTGGCCTCCACAGGCAACTACATACGTGCAGCATGTGAGCATGCACTGAGACAAAAAAACACACATATGCATTGCATATGTGGTTTGAGACTAGACCACATGAGGAGGGGGGATTCATATATTCATTTATTTGAATGGTTTGTTTCCCTTTGGGAAAGATTGGGAAATGTGGCTTTGCTGAAGGATGTTTGTTATTCCCAGTTATTTGCTTTCTCTGCTTTATGCTTGTGGATCAGGTGTAACCTCTAAGCTAGTCCTCCAGTATCCTGCCTGCCTGCCTGCCTGCCTGTGTGCCTGTCTGCCTGCCTATGTGTCTGCCTGCCTGCCTGCCTGTGTGCCTGCCTGCCTGCCTGTGTGCCTGTCTGCCTGCCTATGTGCCTGCCTGCCTGCCTGCCTGCCTGTGTGCCTTTGTGCCTGCCTGTGTGCTTGTATTCCTGCAAGCCTGTGTGCCTGCCTGCCTGCCTGCCTGCCTGTGTGCCTGCCTGCCTGTGTGCCTGCATTCCTGCATGCCTGTCTACCTGCCTGCTGCCAGGCTTCCCACTATGATGGTCAAAGACTCACCCACTGAAATGGTAAGCCTCAAATAAATTCTTTTTCCTATAAGTTACCTATTTTGGTTTTTTTTTTTTCAGAGTAATTTAAAAGTAACTAAGAGAGAACTCGGTAATAGGGAGTGGGCTATTGTTGTGAAATGTTTGTCAATATTGTTGTTTTGAAGAATGTGGAAGACTTTGGGACATTGGACTAGGAAATGGTTGAACTCTGTAACAAGCTGTCTTAGTTGGAGCTTGGAAGACAGTGCTAAAACCATGTGTATCCACAGAGGCCCAACTCAAGAGGTTTGAGAGGAGAACAATATTACACCTGAGCTAGAGGCAAATCTTGTGATATTTCAATAAAGACTGTAGGTTTTTTGTCTTGTTCTGAGAATCTACTTGAGGCAAACTGAACAATTTTTGGCTAATTTCATTGGCAGAGTAGATCCAAAACAGCCTAATATTGACTCTATGGTATGGATATTAGTAATAACTCTTACACAGGCCTACAATGAAAAATATGAGGCAGAGAAAAAGGAAACATAAAATGAACAGTTTGAGGAGAAAAATAGTATCATAAAATTTAATGTTGAAACCAAGGGTGTGCTGAAAGAGATGCAAAGGCTGACATAGAACGAAATAAAGGGAGTGGTGCCTTCTGCAGAAGGCCCCAGCCACCTAAGCTTCCAATTTATAAAAAGAAACAGCATAAGAAATCGTCTGATTATGAAAAGAATCAACAAGTCAGTGCTTATACAAATGTAATCCAAGGAGAGCAGGGGGAGGGAGGGTCAGGCTCTATACCAAGCAGCCAGCCACAGAGTTCTGGTTTTAGAGTCCTGAAATATACAGAAGTAAGAGTTGTGGAATCTTTTTCCAAGATTAAGGAAAGCCACTGAAGAAAGTTATGTAGTAGTAGACACCTTGCACAGAGGCTCAGACAGACCACTCTGTAAAGCTGTGAAGGTGAATCCTGAATTGAACTGGAAGATGTAGAAGGTGCCAGAACCATGGGATGAATGACAAGGAGAGCTGCGGACAGAAAGTAGAGATGGCCCAGGAGTAAGAAGTATGTTGCAGCAAAGCAGAAAGCAAAGCACCATCTAAGTCCTTTGACATGAGACATGGAATTATTGATTTGGAGATGTCCCTGCTGGGTTTGGTCTTGGTTTAGATTTCATTATTATGCCCTATTCCCCCCTTTTGCAATGATAACTGTACAGGCTAGTTTTATGACAAACTTAACAAAAGCTAGAGTCATTAGAGAGGAGGGAGCATCAACCTAGAAAATGTCTCCATAAGACTGTAGCCAAGTCTATGGAGTATTTTCTTAATTAGTGATGGATGTATGAGGGCTCAGGCCATTGTATGGGGAACCGCCCCCACACTGGTGGTCATGGGTTCTATAAGAGCAGGCTGAACAAGCCATGGGGAGCAAGCCAGGAAACAGTACTCTTCCATGGCCACTGTAACAGCTTCTGCCTCTGGTTTCCTAGCGGGTTTGAGTTTCTGTCCTGATTTCCTTCAGTGATGAACACTGTTGTAGAAGTACAAGCCAAATAAAACTTTTCTTCTCTGAGTTGCTTTTGGTCATGGTGTTTCATCACAGCAATAGAAACCCTAACTAAAACAATATATATTCTGTGGCATTACACATTGAAAGTATGTAATTTGCTTTTTCATTTTACTGGGAGATTTTGGACTTTGGGCTTCTAAACTGTGTTGGGCTTGTGAAAGATATTGGGGACTTTTGAAGCTGAACTAAATGCAGTTGGCATTATGGTATGACCACAAGAAAATGGGGGATAGGGTGTAGAATGTGATGGTTTGAATGAGATTGGCCTCCATAGGCTTATATATTTGAATGTTCTGTCCTCAGTTGTTTGGAGAGGATTTGGAGATAATGGCCTTGTTAGAAGAGGCATGTTCCTGTGGATAGGCTTTGAATTTTCAAAGCCTGAGCCATTTCCAATTAGCTAACTCTTTCTGCCTTGTGCTTATAGATCAGGATATAAGTTCTCAGCTACTGCTCAAAGACCATGCCTTTCTTCCTGCCATGATTTATGGACTCACCCTCTGAAACTGTTGCCTTAGCCATGATGTCTTATCACAACAATAAAAAAATGCTAAGACATGCATATAATATTTAAAGAATCAAGTCTAAAGAAATAAGCTAGTTGTAGGAACAGATGCTTTATGACCCTGCATTCTTCATTTTTTTCCTTCAAATTTACTTTTCCCCAATTTACTGACCACCATCCACCAGTCTATATACACTACTTATTTGCATCATTTTCTTTTCCCACACATTTGTGGGTACAAGTC
>NW_022196906.1:78706208-78725362 GCF_008632895.1 Mastomys coucha | reverse complement strand
ATCTCATTATGGATGGTTGTGAGCCACCATGTGGTTGCTGGGATTTGAACTCAGGACCTTCAGAAGAAGAGTCAGTGCTCTTAACTGTTGAGCCATCTCTCTAGCCCCAAGTCAAATATTTTAATGAACCAGTGAATAAGTTAATTTTAAGGATATACATGTATGAGCCTTTTGGTCCATCATTCTAAAAAGATTGCTAATTAATATTCATTAGTTTGGTATGAATATTCAATGATGTGTTATAGTGAGAATGAAGGATTTCTCTAGATGAACTTTCTTACATGGTGATATCACTCTGTACTGTGCTGGTTTACAGCCAAAATGTATAATCACCCCATGATACTAAATCTTTATAGGAGAGAAAATTTCTACTTACATGAAAAACACGTAATTTAAAAGGCAGTTGTTCTAGTGCTTTCCACATTTGATTTCTGTCCAGAGTTCAACCATCTATCTTTCAATTAAAATGCAATTGCCCAGCCTACAACCTTATTCTTTGTTCATATACTAAACCTAGCATTATCCTTGAAGTCTCAAAGTATGTTGGAAGAGATGGGACATGCAAGACTTCTTATGCTGTGTGACAGACAGCACATACTGTTTCTTCATGCTTTGCCAACTCAAGTCTACAATGAGAAAACAGGAAGAGAAAAATCTGCTTCTAAAAATAATGTCATTCATTCTAAATGTCCATTCATTCACTTGATTCATGCTAGAATTTATTTCAAAGTACACTGTTATTTTGTTTCACCGGAATTTTAATGTGCTAGGACTCAGAAGACTAAATTTGACTTTTCTCATGGTCCTCCACCCCAGGCTTCAAGGTTTTGCCACAAATGCCCAAGCTAGCTTACCAGTGAAACCAGTGACCTAAAGGAAGGTTGTTGCTCTCAGCCATGTTCTAAGCAAGGCCCGCCACAACCAAACTACTCAGATGACATTACCCTTTCTTTTCTTATTTTTGCTTTTCTTATTTTCCCCTATAAAATACACATGACAAGATCTTTCCAAGCAATAAAAAGGAAGAAGACACTGTTGCTGGACTGTTCCTGCTTAAGCACAACCAACACTGGATCTGTTATGAGAACGGTAGTCTTCTCTTGTTAGAAGGAAAAGACTTCAGTGAGGTCTTCCATTCTATGAACTGTAGTTCAGAACTCAGAAATTTTAAGACATGATGAACTGTGTTATGTTTTGGGTCATATCACTCCACTATCCTCTCTGCCACAATCCCAAGCTCATGTGAGAAAGGTTTGATGCCCCAGTGCAGCAGTGTTCAGAGATGGAGCTTTGGAGAGGTAATTGAATTGGGAAAAGCTTGACCTCATGGATGGATTGATCATTTAGAGTCATTAGCTTCTGGGGAAGGTTTTGATATAGGAATCTTTATAATACACACACACACACACACACATCATTGCCTCTCTCTTCGTCAGCCATGAAGTAAGCAGTGGTATCCATTGCTCATCCACTGCATGCCCCTTCAATGTTTGTTCTGTTAGTAAGACATCCAAGCAACTGTGGATGAAACTTCTGAGACTGGGAGCAAAAAGAACTCTCTCCTTCTCTAAGTCTTAGGCATTCTGTCAGCTGAAGTGATAGAGAGCTGATTAACATAGATTTATAAAATATAGAAAAAGATTACCAGGTTCTTGACTGAGATCATATGGGCAGGATGAAATGGCATTTGAATGAAGAGGAATTAGAGTCAGTTTTGTGTTGATGTATGGGGTAGACATCTGTGCACTGTGTAAATGGGCACAAGAATGCTGCAAGGAGAGCCAAGCCTCCTCTCCACATGAGATTCAAATGAAAACAGGTAAATTTATCCAGCATTTGCTCTGGATTGACAAGGCCAAGTAGCTTATACACGTGATCTTATTTAGTCTTCATGTGAGCTCTTGGAATAGGAGCTATTGTTCATTTTATAGGTGTAGTTTATGTTAGTCTCAAAAGTCTGCTCTAAAAACACACCAGAAAATTGGTGACATAAAATAACAGAAATACGTTCTTTTGTAATTCTGAGGAGTAGAAGTCCAAAATCCAGCAGACCTTTCTTCCTGGAGGTCTTTTGGAGGGTTCCATATCCTACCTTTCTCCCAGCTTTCCGTGTATCTCAGTAATCTTTGGCATGTTGGCCTCTAAGAGTAGCAAGACTCTGTATGTCTTTATAGAATACTGTACTTTTGTGTTGTCTGTACATGCCATCCCCCTATACTTAGTTGTCAACTTGACTACATCTAGAATTAAACCCAAAAATGGAGGGCACACCTGTGAGCAATTTTTGCTTAATTTGAAGTGGGAAGATCTACTTCTAATATGAACCTTTGAGATAGGAAGACATGCCTACGTCCAGATTTTTTGATCTGGGAAAGGCTATCTCTAATCTGGGCTACAACTTTTGCTGGAAGCCTATATAATGACATGGAAGAAGAGAAGAAAGCATTTGCTCACTGCCTGCTTGATTGCACCTGGTAGCAAGTCAATTTTTTCCACTGACATTAGAGCCTATTTCTTTAGAATTCTATCATATACTAAAGATAGACCAGTTGAGACATCTAGCCCCATGGACTGAACTACTGAATTCTTGGACCTTCCATTCTTAGACAGTCACTCTGTGTGTGTGTGTGTGTGTGTGTGTGTGTGTGGTGTGTGTTGTGTGTGTGTGTTTGTGTATAGTCATAGATAGATTGATAGATAGACTGATAGATAGATGGATACATACATACATATATACATACATGTATAGCTAGATATAGAAAAAGATAAATGACAGATGATAGGTAGGTAGATAGATAGATAGATAGATAGATAGATAGATAGATAGATAGATAGATAGACAGACAGATAGAGCCCCACCTCTGCCCACCCCCAGCTGCTAGTCCTTTCTCTGGGAAACATAAGCACGAACATGATTCCTTTTATATTGTATTCCTCTTTACTTGCATTTGTGTCACCTGCCTGCACTCCTCTTTTCCTTCCTCTCTCCTTCTTCAGATTAACAAAATGTTTCATTTTCTTCCCTCTGTTGTCCTGTGGGTAGTAAAGTCATTCCTATATCTTTACTAAATCCCACAAACTACAATTTTCATATCTTCAAACAAGGAAACTGACAAGTGCTGTGCCCAACCTCTCAACTCCACAGCACTGAGAACTTCCAAGTGCGTTGGAAAGGAAGCACTGGGTGGTGTTGGGCTAACCCCAGTCCAGTTTCTTTCTGTCTCAGTTCTCATAGCTTGGCTGCCTGGGTACCTTGCCAATGCATTCAAGCACACTTCATATTTTCCCCAGCTCTGTGGTTTGTTTTCGGAATGAAGATTGATTTTATACAATCTAATCTAAATTCCTAGAAACAAAGACTTCCATCTAGGGTTGAATCTCAATAAGATTTTAGTTTTAAAAGATTAACATGGAAGAAATGGTAAACAAAAAAATGGGAGGCAACAGCATTAGCAGAACATTGTAAAGTATGTGCTATCAGTGGAAGCAGAGGCTTTCCTTCCAAGCTCTTGAGATTAAACAAAAGTGAATGAGAAAAATACTTTACTATATTTAAAAAGGCAATAAGCTTTTAAAATGCAGTGAAAGAAACATATTAAAAGAAAAGTTTAGGGGGCTGGAGAGATTCCTTAGTGGTTAAGAGCATTAACTGCTCTTCCAGAGGTCCTGAGTTCAATTCCCAGCTCATAATCATCTGTAATAGGACCCAATGACCTCTTCTGGTGTATCTGAAGACAGTAACCGTGTACTCACATACATAAAATAATAAAAACATCTTTAAAAAAAAGAAAAAGTTTAAATGTTATAATAAATTCCAATTTATCAAAAAAAAAAAGCCCTCTACAACTATGATAGAGCAGATCTTCAACAGCTGAAGAAGAATCCCCATGTACAAGGGCACATGTACAAAGTGTGGGAGTATTAAATGTACAGGAAAAGATACTGTACTCAATAAAGCAAAATAAATTGGGAATCATCTCATTTGAATAAAAGAAAATGGACTCAAGGTAAGGGCATTATAGAAGGTAAAATGCCATTATATAAACATAGAAGTTAATGTTTATGCACTACTCTGTATTTATATGCACCAACTAATATAAAAAATGTAGTAGAAATACAAGAAGAAATTTACAAGAGTCATTATCACCGTGGTCTATTTTATTCTGACCTTTCGGTGGTTTCTAGTTTAAACAGATAAGATACTGAAGACGAAGAGCAGCGCACTAGTCAGGTTGTGTGAGGCTACTACAGCGTAGAGGCAGAGAGGCCTGATCACTGCAGGGATGATACAATGAAAGCTTGGTTTTCACTAGTCAGTCCCTAAGGATCCGAGGGTATTAGAATCCTAAAGAGTTATCTGGGCCCTCTCCATTAAGCTTCCCATAACTTCCACAGTAACAATTTAAAGACTTGAGCAAATTGGCAAATATAAGACTCCTCATTAAGAAGTATAGGACAATTCTTTGGAATTTAAATGGCCTTCGGAGCCTATTTAAAACAGATAGAAAATGTAACCACATCTCAATTTTTTTCAAAATATCATATAAATTAAATTAAAAATTAATGACAAAAATAAACTAGAAGACCGCAAACTGTTGTAATTAACAAATAAAGATCCCATGACTGAAAATAAAAAGCTGACATCAAGGAAATTAAATTATTTCGAAGGAAGAATGAGCAATACTACTACAATATGCAAAATAGCATCTTTAGAGATAAACAGATAGCCTTGATATGCATAAGAAAATCAACGTCGTGAAAATTATTCAACTAAGCATTTGTCTTCAAACAGATGAAAAATGAAAATGAAAAAACCCTCAAGTACCCCAAAAGATAATAAAGGAAGTAGTAAGTAATAGTAAATAATGAAGGAAAAAGTAAGATAGTGAAATTAATGTCTCAACATACATAAATCTGCTTCTTCACACAGGCTATTCAAACTGGTGAGATCTTGGAAAGACTAATTGAGAAAAGGAAGCACACATGCACACACAATCCTTCCCCACCCTCTCTCTCCTAATCCTCTGAGTGAGTGAGGACATCCCTGGGTATCCTCCTCCAGTGGCACTTCAAGTTTCTGCAAGGCTAGGTGATCCCTCTCCCACTGAGGCCAGACAAGGCAGCCCAGCTAGAAGAACATATCCCACTTACAGACAACAGCTTTTGAGATAGATCCTGCTCCAGTTTATCCAGACCCACATAAAGACCAAGCTGCATATCTATTACATATGTGTGGAGAGGCCTAGGTCCAGAACATGTATGTTCTTTGGTTGGTGGTTCAGACTCTGAGAGCCCCAAGGGTCCATGGTCTTCCTGTATAGTTCCTATCCCCTTAGGGGCTGCAATCCTTTCTCTTATTCTTCCATAAAAGTCCCCAAGCTCCATCCAATGTTTTGCTGTGGGTCTCTGCATCCATCTGAGTCAGCTGCTGGATTAAAGACAAAGGCAATTGGATTCCATTAATTCCTTCAACAGTTAGATCAAGATAATAAACATAATTGTGGTATAGATTTCTCCCTTAAGGGTGGAATTACACACATAATTTGTTTATTTATTTAAAAACACTGTGCATGTTTTATATGCTTAGGTAGGCTATGAAGGTACAACAATATATGACACAAGTTCTTCCAAGTGCTAACTATGAAACCTAATTTCAATAATAGACACTAAAGATGAAGTTCATCTATAAAAGGTGCTCAGAAGGTCTAGTGGCCATCTGAATGTGGCCAGGCAGTAAGAAGAGCTTAGTTAGAATTAGCTCTGAGACCAGAATGGGAGGCAAGACTGGAGAGTGCTGAGGAAAATGGTTTTCAACAGAGAAGACCTCATCACTGACTTTATTCATCAGCTGTGTGTCACTAGAAGAAAAAGTCTGAGGCAACTAAATTAGAAAGGAAAACTTATTTGGTTCAGAGTTTTGGAGGTTCAAGTTTAAGAAAGGTGCCCTTAGGTGGGCTCCCCTTTTCTGAGGTGAATGGGAGGCCTGGAGGATGAGGAAGTGGGGAGATTAGAAGGAGAGATTGGGAAGGGAGGTGGGGAATCTAGGATCAAATGTAAAGTAAATACATAAATTAATTAAAGAAGAAAGGCACCCTAATTTATGTGTTCTCTGGTGAAGGTGTTGCATCATGGGAGCAAATGGTAGAGTCTTGAAAAAGAGCAGAGAAAGAGATTATGGGCAAGATCCCACAATCTCTTTCAAGGACATGTCCCCAAGGAGCTAAGGATATCTCACTGAGACATGTGTCTTTTTTTGCTTTTCCTTTAAAAAATATTTTTTAAGGATTCATATATTCATACAGTTGTCCAATGTATTCTTACTATATTCACCCTCCATTATTATCTGTTATCCCCTTCCTTTCCTTATGAACCCCTTCTACTTAACTAACGACTCAGAAGCTATACCATCCATGAAAATGACTCCTTTCTCTAGCAACCATTAGTAGTCCATAGCCTCACTGGAAGTGATGGAGCCTCAGGGGTGCCTCTTCTCTCTAGAAGGGGATGTTGCATGCACAGTGCTATGCAGGGATCCATTGCTACTGTCTTCATGACTGTAATGCTATGTCATAGCTGGGTGATCCCTGGTCCCTGCATTTCTTGTAAACAAGATAAGTTTAGGGACAAAGTTTTGTGGGTAGGTTGGTGCCCTTGTCATTCTACAGAGATGATTTGGCCTACCCTGAAATTCGAACATTAATCTATTAATCAAGAGTTACTCTCAGCCACAACAATTGCTATATAACTTTTCTTTCTTTTATTCTCTTTCTTTTTTGCCTCGCCCACACAGCTTCATGACCAGCATGCGTGCTAAGTAACAAGTTAAGCATCTTGCTACAAAAAGAGAAAATTAAGGCATCAAGTCCACTTGATGACAGGGTCACTGAGAGCATACATTTGGATGAGGTGATTCATACAAAGTACAATTTCCATGAGTGATCAGAAGCCTACCATCTTGTTGGTAGAGAAAATTAGATTTTAATGGAAAGTGAATATGTTACATAGAAAAATTATGGAAAAAAACATGACCCTAAAGTGCCCTGACCTTTAAAATCTGAGCAAAACACTTCTAAGCATAGTCCAAAAAATATAACATTTCTTGGTTCATTAGTTGATAAGTCAGTTTGAGGAACATTAGCACACGTATCTCTGAAGCTGAGCCAAGAAAGAAATTGAAGTTTCCATGGCTACAGAGTTCAGTGGGGAAATGAAAAGGCCATTAGATACATTGCAGGCAAACTATTACTTCTGGAGTCTAATTTCCTTTGTCATCAATGACAGTTTTTCTGTGGAGAGAGATTCAATAGCAGTATGATAGAACCAGGGAGCTCCCCGGACTGCATTCCTGAAAAGTAGATATTGAAAGTTGGAATAGAGTTCCAAAAGTTCTTTTATTTATTTATTTACTTATTTATTTGCTTTATTGAGGCATTATTGACAAACAAAACTTATGTATATACAGCATGATATTTTGAGAGAATGTACATTCTGTGAAACTACTGTCACAAACAACCTAATGGACACATCTATTACCTCATATGTCACACTCATGTGAAGGTGTATGGTGGGAACCCTGGGGATCTAGTTGCTTCATAAAGTATGTGTTAAATTGTTTTTGAGAAGTCTCTTGCTGTGTCACCATGCTGGTCTTGAACTTGTGAGATCATGTCACTTTCCAGCCCCAGCCTAACAGATACCTGGAGTCATAGGTATACATAATAATATGTAGCTTCATGATACATTTATTCTCAACTATATTTAATAGGGTAGACTTGACTCACCTCTTCTAGTAATGTCTAAAACTTCAAAGCTTACAAATTTAGCTTGCTAATTCTCATAGAATTCCAAACAATGACTTATCTTTTTCTTAAATGTTCTCCAAAATCCCATTGTAAATAATACATATAGAGAAGAAACTAATGCAAATATATATGTATGTATGATTAAGAGTAAATACAGACAGACACAGTTCACAGTTTCCGGAACTTGTACTGTGCTTTTGAAAAAGACAGCATAAATGGCCTACTGGAAACTTAAGAAATTTCATAAAATGTCCCACCCTAAAATGTGGATCCTTAACTTAAGAACATCAGAGATTTTTCCGCACAAGTTATTTATGTTTTTAAACTCTTCCTCTTACATCTTCCTGGCTTGTTTTAATTTCCCCTGCAGGTCTAGCCACAGAGGCACGGTGATAAAGTTATGGCAGCTGTAGAAATAGAGACTCTTCATTTTCAGTCTCCCAGGTCAGGCTTCTGTGTCTTGCTTAGCTAGTGTGCTATAACCTGTATTTGCCTTGTTGCCTCCTCTACATTCCCTCTGACTTATCCATCAGAAAATCTAACATTTCCTGTACAACTATAGCAGCAAATAGGAAAGTAAAGAGATTTTTCATATCCATATACCTCGTAAATGCATGATTTGTGCCACAGTATTAATCTGAGTAGATTCAGAGACAGGGCTGGTATTCTAAAATTTCAACCAGGATAACTACAAATATTGATGCTTCTGAAAATAGAAATGATGAAAACCAGAAAAGGGGGAGGTCTCAATGAAAAGTTACTACATCGATTAGACCTCAGACGCATCAAACAGCATTTAGTGTGCCAGTATTTTTGCCAATGGAAGACATTCTGGTATTTGGATATGTTTCTCCATTATTTGTGAGGCCATGAGATTGGAGATGTGAGAAGAGAAATGAGTCTTGGCACAAAGTAAAACTATGTCTATGGGACCCGTATTCCCACTCAGTGTCTCTCAGCTTTACCTGCTTGAGTTTTCTTCCTGCAGAGTTCCTCTGAAGCAGCAGAATGATTATGAAGGGCAACACGGTCATTGTTTTGAGGCAGACCCGTGCCTCCTTTTGCTTTTACATTAGCAAGTTGCCACCCCACATAGTGCAAGCAGCTGCCAAACAAGCTGAATGAGCTACGCTGAAATGCAGAGTGGTTGACTCCCTTCAGTCTCATCTTGGCCAAGAGATGGAAGAGGAAGAGACCAACGTCATTTCCCTCCTCCTCCTCCCAGTTATGCTATCTAATCATGCGCTATGTGCTCAAGTGTAGGCACCTACCAGACAACAGGAAGTGCCTCTCAGCAGCTCTGCTCCAGAAAATGACCGTTCATCTCTGATCATGCCCCTGTTCCTCTCACACTGACTACCCAGGATTTAACACTCAAATGGCAAATGGCATATTAGTACTTCATTCTGCCCAAAGCACTCTCTTCCAACTGGCAGCTAGACTGTGGAATCATGATAGAATGCAAGTGTAAAGTCGGATGGATATCCCAAGATGCATGTCAGCAGAGTAGGATGAAGGCAACCTGAGAGCAAGGACTAGTGGTCTCATCCAGGAATAGCCTCCACTCAGCATGACTGGAAAATAATTGCTATGGGATGCTGCTTTTTTTTTCTTTTTTCAAGAAAGCAAGCATCCTTACCCTAAAGCGGGTACTGATTTGTTACTTTTTTTATTCAGCAGATACTGTGGAGTCCCTGAACGTGTAAAGCAGACACCGCTGCAGCTGTGAACCTGGACTAATGGTCTAGATGATGGGCCAGATTAGAGAGATGCAGTCATATGTGCTTGATGGAGGCATACTCCCCAGAACATGGGAGGGCACCTAGCTGAACTATCAATAGAAAAAAAAATTGGGAAAGCCTCACAAGGGGGTGAGATTTGAAAGCACAGAAGTTGCCTAAATAAAGTAGAGGAGGCAAGAATTGTCTATTAAGAAGTCCAAGGGAATGCCAGGCAGTGGTGGCACATGCCTTTAATCCCAGCACTTGGGAGGCAAAGGCAGGTGGATTCCTGAGTTCAAGGCCAGCCTGGTCTATGGAGTGAGTTCCAGGACAGCCAGGGCTATACAGAGAAACCCTGTCTCAAAAAACCAATTAAAAAAACAAGGTCCAAGGGAGTACCAGAAAAATATTCTAAGCATAGACAATGGCAGTTAGAAGGAGACCAAAGGTCACTAACTACATATTTTGCACATATCATTTTATTTGGGTTTCATAATTCGATGTATAGAGAAAGAAAATAATACTGTTCTGTAAGAAAGTTGTAAAATTAAATAAGATGATCCATGCTTAGAGCTGTTGTATATAATTTCCAGGTAACAATTATTCTTTAAGCTTGGGAAATGCCAAACCACATTCTCAGTGGTATGTATAGATAAGAGCATGGGGTAAGTGAGCATCAAGGGGTTTGCAACAATTCAATAACCTTCAGATTTTCTCAAATACAAATACAATCAGAGTATGAGACGCCATAACAATTCTCAAGGCTTTCGGTTGAACTTGGGCCTTTCATGTCCTTTAAATTCTGCTTGTCCTTTTTATTTTGAGATGAAGCTCTGTTCATCTCCTGGTTTCATCCATATCTGCGTTCTGAGGATAATACGTCTGTTTGAGGTTTACCAAGTCATAAAAATCACACATCCTTTTCATTGCCAAAGGAAAAGATGCTGTCAAACTCCAGAACAGCTTGAGCTCAGATGGGATAGCCTTTCAATTCTGAGCAATTTTTCAATTTTACTGGAAAAACTTGTATCCCCTCAAAATTCAATATTTTCCAATGAGGAAAAAAAAGTGCATCAAACGAGTCTCTTTTTACTTTGCACATAAGGATGAGACAAAATGGCTGTTTAATGACCAAACCATAATTCATACCAGATTACTAAAAATATGTTTGTACATATTTAAAGCTTACAGATAAATCTAGCTTGTGAAAATATATATAATTTGCTACTCCTCACTCACTCATCGTTCTTTCTTTTAAAAGAAAGGTGTAAGTGTATGTCCCACCTAACCTGCTTAAGAATCCTATAGAATTCAGTAAGGTCAGCTCCAAGGCAGTCGGCAAATCCTATTTCCAATGCAGTGACTGCAGGATGGAGCCCTGAGATGGTTTTGGTGGGGTGCTACTAGCACTTCACAGTTTTCCCAGGCTCCTGGCAGAACTACAGACAAATCATCCGAGGGTTCATGTGGAAGAAGAGACTTTATGGAATGATCAAGTCCTCTTGGCAATCTGTAGCCACTGACAACCTCAATTTGATTCCCGCAAATGTGAAGCATTGGGTCCAGCACTCTGGATTCCACATGCCTCCCCCAAAGCTGTGAATGTGGAATTGAGCATTTCCAGGGCTTCAAATACCATGGGCACATAAGGTCTCCAAGAAGAGTGAGAAATTCTCCATTATCCTTTAGAAGTACATAGAGAAGGCTCTTGGAACACCAGCTGTGGACTTTGGGACACAGATTTTCAACCATCTCTGGTTAATTATCTACTACCCACCAACTCCAGCCATGAACGGGATAAGAGGGGACCAAGGGCACTTCATCTATAGAGAGCTGACAAGTCTCATCTGGCTCTTAGTGGCTCCAAAATAAAACAAGATCTTTGACTTCCCTTCAAGTTTTTAATTAACCAGCAAAATAGCTTATTCTAGTATTGATTTATTGAGTGCCAACCATGTACCAAATGCTGAAGATGCTAGGAGCAAGATGTTGAAAATATATAATTCCTATCCTTAAATAGCTCTTGGTGAGATGTAGAAGAACAACTATTTTTATACACATCCCGTGAACTATGAATGTATCAGGTATTATTCTAGTAAAAATGGGATGTATGTGAGTCAGATCTTAAAGGCTGGGAAAAGGTTTTTCAAATGGAATAACCTTTCAGCTACAAGGATGGGAGAAAATAGGCAGATTAAGAAGTAGGAGGAGGAATACCTGCAATGGCACAGGGAAAAATAAGGGAATGGCCAGTTCAGAAACAAAGCATTTCAATACAACTTGTGGGGTAGAGCCTTAAAAACAGGGCAAGATCTAAAGCTACAGAGACTAAAAGCAGTACAAAGAATCAAAGTGTCCAGGGTATTTTAGTCTATGACCACACGTTTGAACCTTATAAAGATGATAGTAAACTTTCAAAGCATCTTAATCAGGTGAAATGAATGATTGGCTGTATATTCGTAAAACTTTGGAACATGGAAGGAGCCAGAAAAAAAAACTCTTAGAAGTCTAGAGCAATGATTAAACAAACAAACAAACAAACAAAAACCAAGAAAAAAGGAGATACTATGGTTTGAATCTGCGATACAGGTTTTAGGATGTTTTACTTTAGGATATTTGGTGAGCTTTGAGTAGTGAAGCATAACTAGAGGAAGGAAGAGGCTGAGGCTAGTCTTTCAGAGTCTGTAATGGTTAGTTATTTTCGATTGGCGTGCCATGCTTGCCTGCCTCAAACTGTAAGCCAAAATAAACCCCACCCCCCATCATTAGGCTGCTCTTGTCTAGTATTTGTCACAGCAAAGAGAGAAGAAGGTAGTACAGAGTTACATTATCCCTGTCTGCTTCCTCTCCCTCTTTCCTCTCTGGTCAACTAGGAAGTGAACAACTCTCTCCTACAAGTTCCTGCTAACACTCTCCAGACCAAGCACTTGAGGCCAAGTGGACTGAAGGCTCCACAACTGTTATTCCAAATTAATCCTCCCTCCTTTGAGTTTGCCATCAGATTTTTTTTCCAGTGATTCAAAAGTCACTAATACAAATAGGTATCTGAACTATGACAGTGACAATGAGCAAGCATAAATAGGACAAGTGACTAGAATGTGAAGACTTAAAAATTATCTGTAAGGAACAACGGACACAAGAGAACCAAGAAGGAGACCTAGGGTTTTAGGGTTTTACATTAAGCAGCTAGGTGTGCCTTTCATTGGTATAAGAAGACGAGGAGAGGCAATGCAGAAAATAATGAGTTCATTTTGCAATTAATAAATTTGGTGTATGAGAAGGAAATCAAAAAATATTTAAATCCAGTAAGAAGCTGTAAATATAGATTTTTTTTAACCTTGATAAATATAGATGTCACTGATTCTTCACCTCATTTGTGGTAGTTGATGTCATAATTGGGTGAAATCACCAAGGTCTTCGTGTGCACTGTTAACAAGCTCATGACCAAATGCAGAGACCAACAATTAAGTGATCCATCAAGAAATCAGAGTTCTCAAAGTCAGAATAAAAAATTTACCCAAGAGAGGAAAAAAATCTCAGAAGCCAAGAGTTTCACCAAGGAGAGTTCAATCCATGGTGTCAAGTGCTGCAGGGCGGTCAAGAGAGATAAGGTCTAAGAAGTGTCCATTTGACTCAGGGTTGTCTCGGGCCAAGATGACAAGTACCATTCCAAAAGAATCATCTCAGCAGACTCTGGGCTCACAGCTTGTCAATTTTCCACATTAGCAGTGAACTCACTGAGCAACTTGTTATTCACAACTGAGACAAATTGTCAGGTCATACAGCTACAAGTCTCTCTGACATTAATGTTTTGAAGATAAACCTGAAAACTGTACTTCCTTTTTAAAAAAATAAAAAAGAGCTTGAGATATTTTCATTTTCATTCTCTGTCAAATCGTAAACCAATCCTTGGGTATTTTTCCCTCAGAGATATAACAAATTCATCTACTGTTTAGGGTGGGGTATTCCAGAAGTCTCTCTTACTATGTGTCCTCACACTGAAGTTCATGCAGAGTTCCCTGGGAACTATGATTAAGGCAAGAACTTCTACATTAATAACATTGTTAGCATTTATGTGTACACTTTAATAAAGAAAACTCTTTGCCAAGTTTGCTTTTGAAAGATGCATGTACAATTTTATGATTAGCTAAAATACGTGCTCTTTGGTAGAGTTATGTGAGCTAAATTCAATATTGGTGATAACTAAATTAGTAAAATAGAACATGGTTTTTCCAGAAAGTTCAAAGCCTTTTTTCTTTATGTTTCTTGGCACTTACTGTACATAACACAGACAAGACAGAAGTATAGTTCTCAACTTTTCACACACAGAAGCTATTAATGTAAGTCATTATCTCCTCCTAATTCAGGATGAAACTACCCTCAAAAACTATGAGAACACACAGAAAAAATGTGTCTTCTGCCAATTTTTTTTCCATCTTACATTCGAGTTCTACTGACAGTAGATGATCTTTATCTATTTGGGATGGCATAGGAAATGTCTTACAGATCCAAGTTGTCACAACTAATTGGAGTCATTCAGCTCATCAAGAAATTCCTTGCAGTTACATAAGCCTGCATTTCGACCTTTGCAAAAAGAGTGAGGATGCTAGTTACACACTTGGAAATAAATGCAATACCATAATTCTGTGTCCACAGAACCTTCATGCTGCCAAGCTTTCCACAAAAGCATCATCAATGGTTCAAACAGTCCATAAGTTATGTATGTTCCATTGAATTTTAGTTTCCAGTGCTTAAAATTATCACTGCAATAAGACTATCTATTTGGTGTCTGCCCTCTTACCTTGTTCTCAAGCACACAGCATTTATGGCAAGTGATTGCTGCACAGTGGATCTCAAGGCTTTCCTTGCTCCACTGGAGCTGCATTACCCATTAAATAGGAAAGCATTTTTCTCCCAAGCCCCTTGCAGACACAATTTCAGTCTCTGAGTCTATGAATTAGACTGTTAGATTCACCCAGGTGAAACGATAAATATTAGTGTCTCCGTGACTGGCACAGTCTTTTCAGAGTCCATCCATTCTGCTGCAACTTTAAGAGTCTCTTTTTAAGTCTGAATAACACTGTAGCTTATCTGTGTCACACTTTTTCCCCCATTGGTAACTAGCAGACATTAGATGTTTCTCTGTGTTTTCCCACCATGACTACAGTGAAATAGTTCTGAAAAGAACATGAGTGCTTATATTTCTTGGAAGCCCTTTCAGTTGAAGGCTGCCTTGTTCATGCATAAATCCTGCTTTATCTTTTGTGATGAACCATTGTGCTGTCTTCCGTAGCAGCTGAACAATCTGTCATTCCCAGCCATAGTGTGTCAGAGTTCCCCTTCACTTAAAGCCTTGACACCCATTTTTCGCTCTTTTAGATTATATTTATCATGGAAGGTTTGAGATAATAAGAGAGCATAATTTTTTACTTGCATTTCCCCAATGATTAGTGACACTAATTGTGGCTGTTTGAATAGAAATGGCCCCCCACAAGCTCTTATATTTGAATATTTAGTCATCAGGCAATGGCATAAATAGGATTAAGAAGTGTGGCCTTGTTGGTGGAAGTCCATCACTAGGGATGGGCTTTGAAGTTTCAGAAGCCTAAGCCAGGCCCAGTATCTCTCTCTCTCTACCTACTACCTATGGATCAAAACTAAGACTCTCTGCTCTTCTCCAGCCCTATGTCTGCCTGCACACCACTATGCTTCCCATCATGATGACAATGGACTAAACCTCTGAACCTGTCACCAAGCCCCAATTAAATGCTTTCTTTTGTAAGAGTTGCTGTGGTCATGGTATCTCTTCCAACTGTTAGAACACTGATTAAGACACAAATTTTTAGCTTAGTTTTGTTTTTCGTGGGAGTTTAGTGGTTTTCTGCTTTGTTCTCCTAGCGAAATACTTATGAATTCTGGACATTGGAACAAATGAACATACAGGTATGAATCATGTTCCCACTTTCAGTGTCCATATATAACCAAACACTATCAATAATGGTGGATATTTATTAATTACTACATATCAGTTGGCCTTGTTTATTTGTAACAAAACTCCTAAGTGGACTTTTTGTTATAAATGCTTGACATATGAAATATCCAAGGTTTAAAGGGATGAAATAATGTACCCATACTACTAGGCACAATGTTACACTGCTGTCCTTTCAAGGATCTTGATACTTTTCTGTTCACTCAATAGTAACTGTGAAATTAAGACATGCACAAGCATACACAAATTCACCTAAGATATCCAGCTTCTGTTCAAGGCCAGGTGCCCATGAGTGCTTTTGCTTCAAAACTTCATTCTGGCTATGTGCTCAGCCCATGATGTGAAATTAGGTTACCACAGATGGACTTATTATGCATCCATCCCATCCAAGAATAAGAGACGCTTCCTTTGATGTTGTGAAAGTGTGTGGAACAAATTAACATGACTGGCAAATCAGTGCTTCCTTCAACACAGTTGGCTTTTCCATGGGAGCATGCCCCATTCATTCTTTCAGCAAGTCTTGCCAGGTGCCAATAACTGAACCTACGCTTGCTTTGGGGAAAACAAGAAAGAAGCTGAAGATTGTATCTTTGCTCTTTAAAAGGATTGTTTCTCATCAGGAAAGGGAATCGACTTACCTAAAATCAATGCCCAGATTCAAGTTATATACACTGCCTTCTAAACTACTCAGAAATTGTAAATGCTAAGGAACAGCAGACATGGAAAGGGAATGCCCACATTTCAAGATGGACAAGACCTTTGTCTTTCATTTTAAGACAAAGATGAAAGGGAAGGCATTGGCCTTTGATTCCCTATCCACTAGCACTTGCATATCTTTGGAGTTTGTAGAGTCAGAAATGGGCCACAAGTAGGAGAAGAAGACAGAGTAGGTAGCAATGTTTAGTTGTCCTGGCAACAGCAACAGGTCCCAGTCTTCAGCCAATGGTAACTAGCATTTTATGGCCCTCTGCAGAATTCTACACAATTAGGCATCAGTTTAAGTGACTGCATTAGCCAAGTCATTCCAAAGAGAGAGTGAGTGAGCCAGTAGCTATAGCTGGCAGACAGAAAAGGGGAAATGTGCTCTGAATACTCAGTGAGTCATGCCACAGACATAAGCAAGAGGGTGCCAGGTTTGCCTGCACAGTGTGCCAGAACTCCAGCTTGGAGCAGGGTCAGGATTTGCATAGGAGGTAAATTCTGCACCCAACTATGCAGATAAGTGGTTAGGATTCCTCCTACTTGTATCAATGGACTATATTCTCATGGTCCTGAGGTTTTAGGTCTAGCCTCCATGTTGTACAAGTCTGCAGTCCCACATTAGTGGATGAGCATCAAAGGAACCACTCAGATGTTCCAATTCCACACCAAGAACATGTTCTTCCATATTCTTATTTAAATCACATCTCAGCTGGGGTTGCATGGTAGCCCATTTTCTCATGTCGCTTAACATGCCACAAGATTCATCTATATACTTCTTCTTTAGTCACTATTAAATTCAAGGTAGAGTATGGGAAATAGGTTTTCTGTATGAATGGTTGGGTCTATAAATCAACATATGATAAATAAGTATAATCGAGTCATCCTCCAGGAACAACAAAGTCATTTATTATGGCAAGCATAGACTCAAAATGGCAAAGTATATGCCTGTCACCAGAGTTAACAAACTCACCTTGTCCCCACAAAAAAGCAGGTGGACCATGACTGAAGATGACTGAAGTTTTCACAAGGAAGAATCATTTTGTTCTAAACACAGACCCGAAATGAATGTACTTACACTTTAGCTTTCACATTTTTAAGCATAAAACTCTCCTATAACTTATCAAGAATGAGTTAAGAATCTTCATGAGGGCTGCAGAGGTGATCCAAGTAAAAATGATTACTGGTCTTCCAAAGGACCCAAGGTTGGTTTCCAGAACCCACATCAAACCGATCACAGCCACCTGTAACTCCAGCTCCAGGGAATTCAATACCTACCCACCCCACCCGACCCCCCGTCTCCATGGAAATGCACACACATATGGCATATGCTCATACAAACACATACACACAAATAGAAATAAATCTTGAAGAATCTTCACAGATAGTATTTCAAGAAGAATCTTTATCTTATTTCTTTTCATTTATGTGTGCAGCTCCAGAGGGCAGCCTCCAGTGTGGACCATCAGGAACTGTACACCTTGTCTTTTTGAGACATTGTTCTTTGCTGGAGCCTGGGACTCATATAGTAGCCGAAGTTGGCTGTCCAGAAAAACCTAGGGATCCCCCTGTCTCTGCCCTGCTAATACTGTGAATACAAACACATGCTACCACATCTGGCTTTTTACATTGGTACTGTGGATTGAACTCAGGTCCTCACATTTGCATAACAAGTGATTTACATGAAAAAAGACAAATATCTGCTTTGTGCAAAACATATTGTTTTTAAATTGCATACAACCACATGAGAATAAAGAAAAATTTGTTATTTAGGAAAACAACTAGCAAGTTGTTCTTTTAATGAATAAACACATAGCATCCATGCTATACAGAATAGACCAGTGGCTCTCAACCTTCCTAATACTGTGACCCTTTAATACAGATCCCCATGTTGCAGTAACCCCCTCAACTATAATATTTTTGTTGTTGTTTCATAACTGTAATGTAGTTGAGTTTGGCCTAATGCTGTTTGTTTTCTAAAGTTAATTAGTTTAAGATTGTTTGCTCAAGAGAGTCCCGAATATAAGACACTGAGGGACCCTGTCTCCAATTAATTCTGACTGGTAAATAAAGACACTGGCAGCCAGTGGCTGGGCAGGGGAGACAGAGGTGGGACTTTAGGATTGGAGGGGTTGGGGCCAGGAGAGGAACATGGGAGAAGGAGATAGGCCATGCCAGGAGAATGTGAACAAGAGATATACCATGCCTAAAAAGAGCTAAGGTCAGAGATGCATGGCAACCATGTAAAGAAGGTAGAAGAATGTGGCCCAGAGTGAGACCCAGTTGGGCAGCCCTCTAGATCCAGAGCAGCCAAGATAGAACACAGAAATTAAAAAGTTGTAACTCGGAATTATCAGTGGGAGGTTAGATTCTATCAGTAGTGGAGGTTAGGCAGTGACCCAGCTATTGTGCTAATTAGGGCAAAGTAAAATATAAAAGCATGAAACATAAAGCACTGAGGTGAGTGTCAAACTCACTGCCCAGCTTACTTAATAATTAATTTAACACTTACTATGTCTACTACTATGAATTATAATATAAATATCTGACATACAGGATATTCGAGATACAAATCTCAAAGAGGTCATGAACCAGAGGTTGAGAACTGGATAGATGGTCTTTCCTTTAATTTGCTACATTGACTTACTTTGGATAAGAAAGACAACACACTTTGTAAGTGGTTGAATGTGATGTCAAGGAAAGAGATAGTTAAGAGCTTTTTTTTTAACTTTTATTGCATTATGATGAGAAAAGTTACATGATTTCAATTTTATCTGAATTTGTTAACATTTAAAAACATATTTTAAGTAAATAGAATTGCATCACATTCTTGTTTCCCTTTTGTACCCTAACTCCTCCCAGGGACACCCCCTTCAATACTGATGTCTTTTTTGTCATATTCTTTAAAATTTATAAAATATTATAATAATAAAAATGAGTATT
>NW_022196906.1:78697109-78705282 GCF_008632895.1 Mastomys coucha | reverse complement strand
ATCTTGTTTTCTCCATCTATGGTAATTGTGAGTTTTGCTGGGTATAGTAGCCTGGGCTGGCATTTGTGCTCTTGTAGGGTCTGTATTACATCTGCCCAGGATCTTCTAGCTTTCATAGCCTCTGGTGAGAAGTCTGGTGTAAATCTGATAGGCCTGCCTTTATATATTACTTGACCTTTTTCCCTTACTGCTTTGAAAATTCTTTCTTTGTTTAGTGCATTTGGTGTTTTGATTATTATGTGACAGGAGGAATTTTTTTCTGTTTCAGTCTATTTGGAGTTCTGTAGGCTTCTTGTATGAACATGGGCATTTCTTTCTTTAGGCTAGGGAAGTTTTCTTCTATAATTTTGTTGAAGATATTTACTGGCCCATTACCTTGGGAGCCTTCTATACCTATTATCCCTAGGTTTGGTTTCCTCAGTGCGTCCTGGATTTCCTGGATGTTCTGTGTTAGGAGCTTTTTGCTTTTTGCATTTTCTTTGACTGTTGTGTCAATGTTTTCTATGGTGTCTTCTGCCCCTGAGATTCTCTCTTCTAGCTCTTGTTTCCTGTTGGTGATGCTTGCATCTACAACTCCTGATTTCTTTCCTAGGTTTTCTATCTCCAGGGCTGTCTCTATTTCTGATTTCTTTATTGTTTCTATTTCCATTTTTAGATTCTAGATGGTTTTGCTCATTTCCTTCACCTGTTTGATTGTGTTTTCCTGTGGTTCTTTAAGGGATTTTTGTGTTTCCTCTTGAAGGGCTTCTAGCTGTTTACCTGTGTTCTCCTGTATTTCTTTGAGGGTGCTATTTATGTCTTTCTTAAAGTCCTGTATCATCATCATGAGAAGTGATTTTATATCTGAATCTTGCTTTTCCAGTGTGATGGTGTGTCCAGGACTTGCTATGGTGGGAGTATTGTGTTCTGATGATGCCAAGTAATCTTGGTTTGTGTTGCTTATATTCTTACGCTTCCCTCCTGCCATCTGGTTATTCCTAGTGCTACCTGCCCTTGCTAAATCTGACTGGAGTCTGTCCTTCCAGTGATCTTGGTTGTGTCAGAACTCCTCAGAGTCAAGCTGTCTCTGTGATCCTGTGATTCTGGGATCCTGTGATCCTGGGCTTCTTAGAGCATCTGGGAGTGCAGCAGCTTCCTCTGGGTGTTTTGGGACTGGCAACAGAGTTTGTGCCCAAGGTCTACTCAGGGCACCAGCCCAGACAGACCAGAAGGAATCTGAGCCACTGGGCTGGCAGAGTTCCTGTGTGCCTGGTCCTGCTGGTCCCAGTTACTCCTGGTGTTGGGACAGAAGTTGTATCCTCCTCACTTCTGATCCTGGGCATGTTCAGTTAAGAGCCTTCTAAAATGGGAAAATCAGAGAAAGAAAATGTACATGTACTCAGAGAAATGCAGGAAAGGAAAGGGTGCACTCAAAGAACTGGCATCAGTATAAGTCTCATGTAGAAAAGTGAGCTAGTGAGAAAGTCCTGGTTTAAAGGTGTTGAAACTACGATAATGAAAAATAAGATCAATCTCCTCTTTATATATTACATCGAACAAAAAGACTTAAATATGTTTTACAAGAACAAATGACCAATAATGCATGAAAAGGTGTCTAACATCTTTAGTTATCAGAGAAATGGAAGTAAAAAACACACTGAGGTTTCATCTTACCCCACTCATAATAGTTCTAATCAAGAAAATAACAACAAATACCAGTGAGTGTACTTGTGTACCATGTGTAGGATATTCATACACAGTTGGTGGCATTGCAGGCTAGTGTAGTCACTCTGGAAATCCATATAAAGGGTCATCCAAAAGCCTGAGACACCAGCATTCAATCCAGCTTTACCACTCCTGGGTGTACACCCAAAAGAATCAAAGCTAGCACACAGCCTAGCTACCTGTGTTCCTTCTTTATCACATCACTATTCATAACAGCCAAATTATGGGGTTAGCCCAGCTGCCCATCAACAGATGAATGAATAAAGAAAATACCATAAACTCTCAAGAAAATTGAAATTATGTTGTTTTGTTTTGTTGTTTTTGCAAGAGAATATAGAGTTAGAGGTTATCATGTTAAACAAAATAAGCCAAATACAGAAAACTTACCGCATATTTCTTTCATAAGCAGAATCTAGATTTTTTTTTAAAGAATATAAAAGGAGAATATGACTATTAGAGAAAGTGTGTAAGGGAGGGTAATACAACATAAATATAATACAAATATTTATATGAATGCATGAAAATATCAATGAATCCATTATATTTTGTATTATTGTCATGAAATGAATAAGCAGTGCTCACAAAATGAGTCTAAGTGTTGCTAAGGCATAAATATCATCTGCTACTACAGATGACTTGAATCATTAACAATATGATGAGAGAAATTGAAGTAAACAAATACCTTCTCAGCCATGTTGGTTGAAAGTGAGGTCGCCTTTAGAAGACAATATATGTGAAAACCAAATAAAGGGAAAATCAGCCAATGGAAGTGAATAATTATAATAAAGTTGTAAGACTTCCAGACTTCAGACTCTTGGGTGTGACCACGAAATCCTCAAAGGATGTGAGACAATTGTTTCTGTTCCAACAGATGGGATAGCCTTTGCTCACAACTGAAGTCCATAGAAGTATTCTTGCATCTATATACTTCCCCTCCCATATATACCTCTGAAAGGCCATTACTCATGACAGGATGGGAACGTGAGGTATGTTCATAAAGTTAAAAGCAACATGATTGCAAGTGCAAGAAACAAATACAAGGAAGAACAGAAAAATGAAAAATTAGATGATAGAAGATGGATAAGTAGGTAGGAAGATAGATAGATAGATAGATAGATAGATAGATAGATAGACAGACAGACAGATGGAAAGATGATGGATGGGTAGATAGACAGAAAGGTAGAAAGGTAATTAATGGATGGATAGACAGACAGACTGATTGATGGCAAAGTTGTTCCCAATAGTACTCATTAGAGAAGACAGACACTGTGAGGCCCCCAGCCCAATCCTACAGAACAAGTAAAATCAGAATGACTTGTGGAAATTGAAAGGCATGTATAAGGAAGACAGGAACAGTCAGATCATAAAGGAGAACCAAAGAAAAAGGAAATACCTAGGGCACAGATAAAGCAGGACAGCTTCAAGGACAAACTGAAGAGGACTACAAACATCCCTGAAAAGCATGGGATGGTCTGAGTCAACACTGGAGGACCTGGCCTGAAACTGCAGGGTGGGGCTACTGATTCTGTGTGGTCTTACAGACAAATCTATACACATATTCCAAGGGTCTCTGGGCCTTCATCTCCTGAGATCCCATCTGGAATGTTAGTTATAGCATCCAGACTTGCAAACAATACTCAGCTCCAGCCAGGTCTCTGTGGAAGATTAGAGGTCATGAGGCCTGTTGTCTGACTTCTGTTATTTACCAAACCTACTGAACCTCAGCCCATTTACCAGAAAAAAAAATGCTTCAAGCCTAAGATTCCCACAGCTTCATTATACACAAAGCACAGTCAAGAGTAAACTTGATCACACACATATGAGTAATGGTGCCTTCTAGATCAATGAGTTACCATGCCTCAATGGTGTGTGGCCAACACTTCTGTCAGGCCACCAAGGAGGGGAAAAAAATAAACAAAGTATGACTAATTGCAATTAGAGAGAACAATGATCCAGGGACACCCTTTGTGGGAGGAAGGGAGGGAGCTAATGTTAAGGATTTGCTCTCCAGAGAGTGCACATCCAGTCTTCACTTCTGTGCCTCTGACTTCTTGAATTCTCCTCTGTGCTTGCAGGACTAGTCTTTTCTTTCCTATGCTCACCCCGCTACCTCTATGACATCCCATACACTCATTTCTTAACCTGAAACTACCTTCCAAACAGTGGGAGGGAAGGTGGCTCTGGTAGCCTGGGTGAAGCAGACTCTTAGGAATCCATGCCATATAAACTCAAGTTCCTCTAGAAGATGAAACTGTCACATCATCACAGGGCACTAAGGAAAGAGAACAAAAAATTCCGAGCAAAGCCTTGCTTTATGGGAAGCAAGACAGGCAGTGTGGAGCTGATCAAACTGGTGTACCTTTACCTCAGAGCCTTGCTTCTTGCTCAGCACCAAGCATACTATCCAATTGGGTTGCTCTCTGACTTCAGGAAGCCAGTGTGTTAGCTTCTTAAATACTGTCCACCAAATATCTCTAATTTTTCCAAGACATGCAATGTCATGGAATTTTTGTAGGATTGTTTCTCTCTTGTTTGTTTTTATCTCACACCTTGGGTTGATCTTATGAATACCTTTGCCCATAAAATATGAGAATCATCCTTCACAATCTAGGCCGAGATATTCGGAGTAGATACATGCTTTCCTGTCTTCCCTCTACTACACCCCACCACAGTAAGTCTTGTGTTTCCCTGGCTAGAAGCAGTGAACAGAGATGAGAAGCAGAGTGCCCTCTTCCTCAGCTTAACCACACCAGAATCACACCAGGAAAGGGAATACAACTGTGTTCTATCGCTGAGATTTTGAGTGGCTTTGATCCTGTAGCTCAAGCCGGTGTGTCTAAATGGCTCCACATGTTTCTTATGATGCAATACAACTCTCTTAGTTGCTTTTCTTTTTCTCTTTCTTTCTTATTTTTGCTTTCTTTCTTTTTGGTGGGGGCAGGGCTAGAGGAGAACTCAAGCTCATTCCCCCCCCCCCGCTATCACAAATTATGCAGTCGAATTCCCTGAATTTAAAGAAATCACAGGATTTGAAATACTTGGCATGCAAAGGATAATAAATCACCTGAGAAAATCACATTCATGATCATGGTGTCTACCCTGCCAGGTAAGTATCTTAGTTGCTTTTTCTATTGCTGTGCTAGAATACCATGAACAAAAAAATGCTTACAAAAGGAAACATTTAATTGGGCTTACAGTTTCAGAGGGTTAGAGTCCATGATGGTGGAGCTAATGTATGGTATGGAAGCACAGGAAGCCCTGGGCACTTGAGGTTCTGAGTGAATGTGTGTTGTTGACATAAGCCCTCCATGCCAAGGACCATAACTTCAGACTTAGGAAAGTAGCAAAGCCTTCCCCTTGGTGTGAGATGCAGAGGGATGGCAAAGCCTTTCTCTGGCCAATGTACAGATAGTGATACTGTGTGCAAAAAAACTCAACCATGGGTTTCTCCCTCTTTCCCTTGCTATATTTATGGCATTAAAAACTATTTCCCTACAGAGACTGCTCCTACTCATATTAGTTAAATCTCCTACTCAATTCAATTGTAGAGTATAAACCATACCTCTTTGTTCAGGTGTCTACAACAACCTCTCCTCCCTATTTGAATGCGTATTATTCACACATTGAGCTTCTCCATTAAAGAGTCCAGTCAACCCAGTCACCTGTGGTGTGTGTGTGTGTGTGTGTGTGTGTGTGTGTGTGTGTGTGTGTGTGTTCACCCTTTTTCACACTCTAATGAGTTTCCTCTCTGGAGCCAGATTGGGCATGGCAGCATGGTGGCAGAAATAGCTGAGAGGTTACATATTTATCACCAAGTACCAGGCAAGGAAAGTATGCCAGGGATGTTGGGAAGCTTTTAAAACCTTAAGCTGGCTGCTAGTGATACACCTCCTCCTACAAGGCCACATCTTCTAATCTTTCCCAAACAGCTACCAACTGAGAATGAAGTATTCCAACGCCTGAGATTTATGGGAGACACCAAATCACCACATTCTACTTCCTGCCTCCTATAGTCTCATGGTCATATCAATACATATCAACATGTATTCAGGCTAACTTTGAACTTCTTTCATAGTCTTTCACAGTCTCCACACTATTTGAAAGTCCAAAGACTTTTCTGAGACTCAAGGCAATCTCTTAACTGTAGCACCCTATAAAATCAACGGACAAATCACATACTTCCAACATATAATGGCACAGAATATACATTGCCATTCCAAAAGAAAATTCAGGCACTATGAAGAAAGAGCAAACTAAGCAGGGCAACCTACAAATCCTGCAGCTCTGTATCCAAGGTCAAATGGTTAGCTATGCCTGCTCATCTAGCTTTAGTTGCCTGAAAGACTCAGCTCTGTCTCAGGTTAGTCTTGTTCTCTCTGGACAGCTCTCCTTGGTAGACATCCCACAGAGCTATCATGCCCAACATTTTAGGACCTCTAAATCAATCCAGGTATCAGTTCACTCAGCAGCATCTGAAGGCTCCTTGTTCTCTTAAGACCTTTATGTAGGGATCTCCCTACAACACACTATCTAGACACAGAAGTTCTTCTTAAGTACAGAGAAAGATTCCATAACATCTTTACTTATGTATCTTTTGTGACTTTAAAGCCAGAACCATGCTTGCAATGCTTCCAAGTTTTGTTTTCCCCTGGAGAATTAGCCAGGTTACCAGAACTATATTTACAGTGGCTTTCTTTGTTGTTTTTCAGAATATTTGGAAGCTTGGATGGATGGGATCTTCCTCTGAGGGCATCTCTCCCTTTAGTTCCTTATAGGTTATTCCCTCCTCAATTGCCTTATCTCTTTCAGCACAACCCTAAGCTCCAGCCTTACATTTCCTAGTCTCCATTTCTCTTCAAACTGAGTATTTTGTATTTCCTTTTGTCCCTTTTGTATTTCCTTTCATCAGACCTCAGTATATTTAAGTACCAGATAGGCAATTTTGATGCAGAAATAAAGTTATGAAACTATAGTTAAATGTGATGTAAAAAAAAAATGTGTTTTGCATTTTCTTTGTTGTGTCGATGTTTTCTATGATATCTTCTGCCCCTGAGATTCTCTCTTCTTTCTCTTGTATTCTGTTGGTGATGCTCGCATCTATGTTTCCTGACTTCTTTCCTAAGATTTCTAACTCCAGAGTTGTCTCCCTTTGTGATTTCTTAATTGTTTCTACTTCCATTTTTAGGTCCTGGATGGTTTTGCTCAATTCCTTCACCTGTTTGTTTGTATTTTCCTGTAATTCCTTAAGGGATTTTTGTGTTTCATCTTTAAGGGCTTCTACTTGTTTACTCGTGATCTCCTGTAATTCTTTATGGGATATTTTTTGTTTCCTCTTTAAGGGCTTGTACCTCTTTACCTGTGTTCTCCTGTGTTTCTTTAAGGGAGTTATTCATGTCCTTCTTAAATTCCTCTAGCACCATCAGGAGATATGACTTTAGATCCAAATGTTGCTTTTCCGGTGTTTTGGGATATCCAGGACTTGCTGTGGTGGGAGTACTAGGTTCTCATGAAGCCAAGTAGTCTTGGTTTCTGTTGGTAAGATTCTTGTGTTTGCCTTTCGCCATCTGTTGATCTCTGATGTTTGATGTTCTTGCTGTCTCTGACTAGAGCTTGTTCCTCCTGTGGGTCTGTAAGCTGGTGTCAGCACTTCTGGGAGATCAGCTCTCCTCTGGTAAATCCTAGGTGCAGATGGCTGTGGATCAGTTGTCTGTCCTGAGTCCTGGGATCAGAGCACACCCTGGAGGCAGGATCTCTGCTTGTGGGAAAGGTGCAGAGAGGGCTGTGGTTCTGATGTCCCATCTAGGTGTGGTCTGAGGTAGAAAGGATCCTGACTAGGCTGCCCTGCGACTTCTGAGGCCTGAGCCTCCTGGCTGGTCCCACCTTAGAAAGTCACCATAGAGAAAAATGCAGATCTTACCTGAGTCCCTAGGTTAAAACACTCCCTGAAGGCAGGCACTCCACTTGCAGGGAAGGGGCAGAGAGGGTTATAGATCCACTGCTGTCACTTCTATTTGTAGACTGAAGTTGAGAGGATCCTGTTCCTGCCACCCTGCGACTTGGAAGTAGAAACAATTAAGAAATCACAAAGAGAGACAACTCTGGAGTTAGAATCTTAGGAAAGAAGTCAGGAAACATAGATGCAAGCATCACCAACAGAATACCAAAGATAGAAGAGAGAATCTCAGGTGCAGAAGACACCATAGAAAACATTGACACAACAATCAAAGAAAATGCAAAATGCAAAAAGGTCCTAAGCCAAAACATCCAGGAAATCCAGGACACAATGAGAAGACCAAACCTAAGGATAATAGGAATAGAAGAGAGTGAAGACCTCCAACTTCACTAAATATCTTCAACAAAATTATAGAAGAAAACTTCCCTAACCTAAAGAAAGAGATAACCATGAACATAAAAGAAGCCTATAGAACTCCAAATAGACTGGACCAGAAAAGAAATTCCTCCCGCCACA
>NW_022196906.1:78691480-78696523 GCF_008632895.1 Mastomys coucha | reverse complement strand
ATAAGAAGGGACACTTCATATTCATCAAAGGTATGATCTACCAAGATGAACTCTCAATTCTGAACCTCATACTCCAAATTAAAGGGCATCTACATTCATAAAAGAAACTTTACCAAAGCTCAAAGCACACATTGCACTGCACACAATAATAGATGGATGTTTCAGGTGAATGCTTACAGTCAAGACAGAAAAGAGGGTTAAGAGGGATCCTAGCTATATTCCTTACCTTACACAAGTGTAAAATCATTAAACAAATGCTCCCCTAGAAAATCCCAATTATAGCTCACTGATGAATAGTTCACCAAATATCTACACCAGCCTAGGAAAATAATGTGAGGATTGAGGGAGCTATAATTGGGCTGCAGAGTTTTCTTAGTATTTCCACAGTATTCTAATAATTCTGTTGCTATGATCATGGTATATTAGCATGACAACAGAAAAGTAACTAAGACAGAGCTTTGTTTTTCAAGGGTGACATTCTCAGGCACAAACCTGGTTTGTGCTCTGTTCAGGAACAATCTCACAGTCATAGACATCACTTTGATCCCAGAGGCTGAAGCCCACAGGCGTCTTCATAATTCCCAAGTTTACCAGTAAAATGGCTGTAGTATCCACATACAAAAGTCCCAGACATTCCTGAAGTGTTCTGTGATAAGTTATATTTTACATTTGGATTGGGACTTCCTTCTGACCCAGTGCTTTCCTTCTAGATCAGGTGGATTTCAAAGTGATAAATCCCACAGCTTCATCCGAATCCTGAAAACGCCCATGCTGGATAGACTTCTATCAAACATTCTAATGACTTTTTGATTCTCAGTGTAATATCGTAATGATGGTCATGTTCTCTGCTCGTTCTCTGCTGTAAGCAGCCCTTTGCTTTCCAGAAGCAGCTGTGGAACGTGGTCTGTTCTGCTTGTCCTGCATAGCTCACAGATGTACATACTTATACTCATGTGGATGCACTCACTGCTGATTGTACGACGGACTATAGAGGGGTGAAACTCATTATATCTGGGTCAACATCTGGCTTCCATTAAATGTTGGATGCTGCAGCAAATGAAGGAATTCAAAGATGGAATTGCAGTCTTATCTCAGCCTTGCTCTCCCTTCCTCTGATCATACAGTTAAGAGTATCTTAGGGAAGCTCATGCATTGTTCTCTTAAATGGAACATCATACAGAACAATTACACATTGTTCTGTACCTTTTTTTTTTCTTATTAAATCCCAGTTGTTGTCCTATGTATAACTGCATAGTCTGAACATTCCACCACCTTATCCTTAATGAGCATGTCACAGCATGACTGCTTCTATAATTTATGAGCCATCCCCATGTTGATCAATGCATATATGTGTGTGTGTGTGTGTGTGTGTGTGTGTATTGATATATGTATGATGTTAAAATGGGAGATTAAAGTCATATATTTTTGCATTCAATTGACAGCAACCAAATAACTTTAAAGAAGACCTTAACAGTTACTTTCTATCCTAACATAAAAGACTCTAAATTCCTAAGTTTCATCAGCAGTAAAGAATACACGAAAAGAAAACCAGCATGTTAAATATGTATTTTTTATCTCCAATTAGTGAAGTCACATTTCAAATTCTACTTCTTGTTGTAAATTTAAAACTACAAAATCTTAATTATAACCAGCATACATCAAAAGCTGATCGGAATAATACTCGTGTTCATTATATTGATAGACAAATTGCTCTAACGAAGAGAAACAAAAATTCCAGCGGGTTCATTAACTTTCTCTTTGTTTTAAGACAAATTCTTGCTAAGCAGCCCGGATGGCTTGAATCTAAAGTAAACACCACCACTCCTGGCTGGTTCAATGAACCTTTGAATTTGACCATTTCTCTCATAAAAGAGCTATGTGTAACTGCATAGTCTGAATGGATGAAGCAGATCTGTGATGTGTAGTAACTCAGAGATTCAGAGGCCTTCAGCCTCACTGTCCTCTTATATTCTGAAACACAGATAAAGGTATACCTGGAAAGAGTCTTGAGGACTTTTACCTGAATTTAATGTTCAGACCCAGATATTTCACTTCTGTAACCATTCTATGAATAAGGAGTTAGTCAGTGAGCTGCAAGGGAGGCTGGAAGGTAGGGTCTAGTTCACAGATCAATGTCCAACTACAACTCTGTTTCCAGGAGGAAAGGCAGAATAGATTTGGATGAAACTACCAGTCTCACTAACTAAATCTCCACATATCAGATTATCAGGTAAAACTAAGAAGATGACATTTCTTAAAGTCAAATCAAGAAGATAAAATTGCTTTTAAAAAGGTTTTCAATGAGCTGGAAATAGAACACTAGAGTTAAGAGCAATGGTTCTCAACCTGTAGGTTGTGACCCCCTTGGGGATACATATCAGATACACACACTCACACACAGTTAAAAAATAAAATCTGAAAAGGTTTTTACATAAATTACATAGAGCTCTCCCAGCAAGGTTTCTCAGCTGTGTTTACTACTATTGTACGCACTCCTGATTATACAAATAACTAGTCAATTCTCCTAAAGTGTATAAATGTCCTATGAATATGGCAATGACTTAGAATAAAGCTATCATGACAGCCTAATGATTAAATCTTTTTCTTCAATTTGTATCAGCTTCATCTTCTGTTTTTTCAACTTTAGGTCATCTTTTCAAAAAGGCTAAACAAAAACAAATTTGTGATTGCTTAAGAGTTTGAAATCAAGAACACATAAGCATAAGAGGAGTCTGGTATCTATAAATAAAATTAACCAAATATGTGCTCTGCAAAGGAGGGAAGTCAATTCCAAAACCTGGGATGGAGAATAGAGAAAGCCGTAATCCTCTCTAGTTGGATGTCAGCCTGGACTATAAGACTTGCCTAACTCCTGTCTTGTTGGCACAATGAACGCATTTAACTAAAGGCGTACAAAAGGGCCTTTATTGTTTTCTGGAAGATGATAAGACCAGCTGAATAGTTTAATGCCTTTTCTGGCACTGGTAGATGGAGCATTGGCAAGGCAAGGGAAGTAATAAAATGGTCATGTGAAACAGGCCCTCTAGAATATAGTAATGACAGAGATTTAAAATATAAACGTGAGGAAGATTCACTGCTGGCGATTTGCCATAGCTTCAGAACTGCTGTCCCTCTCTCCTGAGGCTGGGACCATACTGTCAGATGAGCAGCGTGCCCACTATTAGATGCCAATCAAGGTGATGTCAGGACTTCAGCCCGCAGCCTACTTCATTTTGCTCTTATAAACACAGCAGTCTGTGGATTGCATGCATGAGCCAAGGACTGTATAAAAGGTGATACAATGACTAAATACTCAGCATGAAACACGAGAGTGCAGGTAGTTTCCTCTACCAGCTGCCTTCTCTAGGCACAGTTGTAAATAATAACTGAATGTCTTATAAAGAGAACCAAAAAATGAGAATGAATATGACAAAAAAAATGTCAGCATCGTTAGCATGTGCTTCTCAGAGTTTGATGGTTTATAGCAACCTTGCTTATCTTTCTGGAGATGGTGGCCCCTCTCTCCTGGCACCCCTTTTGGTCTGCACTGATTTGACTCTGCAGTAGTAGTTCTCAACCTTCCTAATGCTGTGACCCTTTAATACAGTTCCTCATGCTGTGTTGAACCCCATTGACTTCATTGCTACTTCATAATTGTAACTTTGCTATTGTTATGAATCACAATGTAATTATATGATATACAGGATATCTGATATGTTGACTTGTGAAAGGGTCATTTGACTCCCGAAGGGGTCGAGACCCACTCGTTGAGAAATACTGCTCTTCCATGCTTACAAAAAGAACACATACCTAGGGTTCTTACCTGCAGGCAGTATTTACTGCTGCTATTAGCTTGTATTTTCCTTGCTGAGGTTTGTCTCTGGAACTTCCTTTCATGTAGGTTATTTTTTTTTTCCTCTCAACTTACCATCACATACCAATCATCAAGGACTCATTAGTTACTTAATGAGAAGAACTGTATAAGAAGAAAACTATGCCCAGGCCAAGTGTCTGTCATAGGGCCTGCCTTACTCTTCTAGTCATATTGCCCAACTATTTAGACTTTTGATAGTTTACAACAGAATACCACTTTGTGGATTTTAATAGGTAGTTGGTACTGAGAAGTAAGATTCAAATGGACAATCCCATATGCATATGGGACCCAATGTACACTATAGTCCCAGTGGATTTGGAAGGCAGCTCATGATTTTGCAGAGACACCTGTTCATCTGGCACACCCTTTCCTGAACACAAAAGCTCTGTTTCCTTGGAAATATTTATGGCAATGAAATTAAAGGTCATCCAGCTCTTGTCTTTAATGATTAAATGATAGTAAAAACAGACATGTCCAATAATGAAGTGGTTTAAAGGGACAGTATTAATATTCACATGTGTGCTGTGTGTCTTGAGAGAAAGGAAGTGAGTTTCTAGAAATCCAAAAAGAATCAATGATGATTCAATTTTAAATGTTCTATTTAAATATTCACATAGCAGTGTTTATGCAGGTTCATCAATGACTGCCACGCACACTTTGCGTGACGGTGGTATTTGAGGCGTAAACTTCAAGGAAAGTCAGTCTCCTGCCTCCTCATTGTTGCCTGGCACCCCAAACTCAGAGGTAGCCCAGATATGTCCTCGTACTTGTGTGTTAGGGGCCCACCAAGATATCATTTCTTAACAGCTAGAAAAAGAAAATTCGGACTTTGCTCTCTGACCTTCACCAATGTTCCAATGTCCTAGTTAAACCCTGGCTTGGAATGTTAAGCCATCCAAACTAATTGCCTCCAGCATTGTGGGTAGGGCATTAAACCCTGGCTTGGAATATTAAGCCATTCTAACTAATTGCCTCCAGCACTGTGGGTAGGGCACAGAAAGAGAGACAGCATAGAGCATTCAGCATTCTAGATGCAGCAGTCTGCATTCAGCATTCGGACTCACTCGCACTCGGACTAGAACCAGAACTTAGGTGGACTAGGACTTAGATTTATGCAGTCCGTAGCCCCCTCTTCCCTGGGCCCAGAGCGCTTGGGCCCGGGGGGTGGG
>NW_022196906.1:78674468-78691470 GCF_008632895.1 Mastomys coucha | reverse complement strand
GTGCAGCACCAGTTGAGATTCAAGAGAGTGAGCATTAGAGATTCAGCATTTAGCATTGAGGATTTGAGATTCGAGCCTCTACCCTCCTGGCTGGCGCACCCACAGCCCCACCGGGACTCTGGCCTGGCCCATTTGGCCTGAACACGCTCTGAGCCCGGGAGTGCTGCACCAGTCCAGAGGAGATTGCTGCTGTTTTAGACCTAGTGTGTTTTAGATGACCTCAGATGTACCTCGACTACTGAGCTGCCAGATTTTTTATTTCTCTCTTTTGCAATGATTGTAAAAGTCTCATGTCATTTTTGAGAAATACACTCAGACCTTACACCACTCTTGTCAATTCTGTTTGTCAAAGCCGAATCCCGTGCACACCTGGCCAGAAACCATCGTCCCACAGAACAAGGGACCCCGTAAGAAACCTCAGTCCATGGCAAATGACTCCACACAGTGCTCTGAATACATTGATTTACTGCATGTATCTTTTGGGCTGCCAACACTCTGAAGAGCTCCAAATCAGTGCGTATACAACACTGAAAGGAAACCCGTCCCTTACAAAAGTCCTCCACTCACTGATCCTCAGAGATGTGTTAGTGGTCAAATTAATAAAATCATTTTTTAATTATTCACCCAACACTTTGGATTTAAACAGGTTTTCCCCCTTAGTTTAAAAGAGAGAAAGAATAAAGCATGAAAGGAATTTGTCATTTTGAAGTACCAACTGTACTTTTAAACTCCTTGCCTTTCAAGATCTTCACCATCTGAGAGTAGATCTTTTCTTATGTGCACATGGAGCACAAAGTCCTCACACTCATCTAGACTTTGCTATCCAAGGGGCGTTTTTCTGTCCCTAACATACTAGATTTCTATCTACAAAGTATCGGGCTATACTAGCTGCCAGAACAAACACTGAGAAATCCCAAATCCCTGAACTAGTGGAGTTGACACGGAATAACTGTGAAGCACAGAAATAATTCTTTGAAAATAGTTGCAACTAGTGTTACAAAGAGTAAATGTAGTAGTCTGTGATGAAGACCCAAAGTTGGAAATGTAATTTTGTTGAAGACGTTAGGGAAGTTTCTCTGAGAAAAGTATTCCAAGTTTAATGTTTAAGCTGTGTTTATTTACTTAAAAAATGATGATATATAACAATATATGTAATTTATCTTCCATTCAATCCATCAAAAACATGAACTAACCAGTGCATCCACAGATATATTGCACAATGAAGTTAATGTTTAAACTTTTTAATCACATTTTTCTTGTTCATTTTATGTGTGCATGTGTGTGCTTGGGCATCCTCATGCCACAGTTGCACGTGTGGAAGTCGGAGGATAGCTTGAAGAAGTTGGTTTCTCTTTCTACCATCAGTCTCAGGGATTGAACTCAGGTCATCAGGCTTGGAGGCAAGTGCTTTAAACCACTGAGTCATCTCACCGGCCTGATAGCTGACCTTTATAAATAATCACCCTGGATGAGAAAAGAGGCCCAGGCACTTCTGATTCACACAAGTTAATACTTGGCTCCCATAGCTTAAATGCCTTCTGCACTCTAATTTATAACACTTCTGAAAACACCCACCCATAGGTGGACTATCTGATAGGCAATTACCCCCGCCCCTACCTCTACCTCCTGTAACTTTGCTTGTTGCACTTTCAGTAATCCAAACATCAACTGTAGTCTGAAAATGTTAAGTAGAAATGTCCAGAAATAAATAACTCCTAAGCTCAAAATAACAGTTGTACCAGTGAACTGTTATAGCTGTTCCATTTTATAATGATTATTGTTAATCTTTTACCATACCTCATTTACAAATTGAACACTATAAAATACGATGATTTCAACAGAAACTTCAAGGAATGAAATGGCATTTCAAAGACATGGGATCAATGTTCAGGCACCATGTCCTGTGTGTGGCATGAGAGAACGGACATGAGCATCTCGGACCTGAAAGATCAATCTCCATCCAATTTTAGATGTTTTATTCAAATATTCACGTGAAACTTTCTTATGCCCCCTCTTCAATGAGTCCACATAGCCAACCTGAGTGCATTGTCTTATAATTTAGGGTTAGAGAAAAAAAAAAACAGAGTACATAAAGGGTTTGATAGTACCTGTGTTTTGGGGCACCTGTAGCACAACTTGGAAGAAAGGATTTCTTGTCTTTACAAGACTATCATATACTATTACTATGCCACGCTTTCTCTTCACAATGTAAATGGTATAGTAAACTGTGACACGACTTTTGTGTCTTTAATAGGTATGTTGACAGGAGCATATTTCTGTCTACATATGTAAATGTGAGATATATACAAAACAAATACACACTCATATGTATATGTCAGTTGAAATATCACATATAAAGAACTCAAAATTTAGAAAGCATTCAGGAGTGTTAAACAGTTTTGCTCTCTGATATGACATGTCTTTATGGGATAATGACAATGATATTTAAAATAATTCTAAGCATCTATGAGTACCTACTAAATATTAGGCACAATGCTTACTTTCACCACCTATTTTAAAATCTCTGTAACAATACAAGCAAATCTGTTAGTTAGGATGTGGTTATGTATGAGTCACCCTATAAGAGTGGAGTGGTACAATGAATTTTAACTTTATTTGGCAGGGTAACCATAAAGACTGGCTTCAACTGAGAAGTTCTGGTCTCAGCCTATCTCAGTAGATCTCAGCCATATAAGCTGAGAACAGCATAAGATATTAAATAGGTTCTGCATACGGTGAGGCTGATGTCAGGTGATATTGGCTGCATGAATCCCAAGTATTTCTTTCTACCTTATCTCTCATTCTTTAGGATGACAGTTTCAAGCCTACTCACAAGACAGACAAAAAGATTCCAGAAAGTGAATAGAAAACCAGAAATTCTTTGAAGACCAGAAAGTCTTTAAAGGCCAGCTCAGAACAACATACAACTCACACTTCATACCCTCTACCATCTACCCCCTACCCCTTCTACCAGAGTACATCTACAAGCTCAGGGTAGAGCATCCCACTCTTACAACAATACAAACACCTGAATCAGTCACAAGGGAGTCTGGATTTGCTAAGCAATGGAATGGAGTCCTTGTAATGAGAGAGTCTTTTAGGTCACATTTTAATATCATTAGAAAAGTAGAAGAAACCATGGTAATTTTTTACAAGTTATCATGAAGAAATGATATGACTGGTTCCTATTTTACAAATGACAAACCAAGACTGAAAAATAGCACACAGTGTTTAGCATAGAGCAGATAGTCAATGAATGTTATAAGAATAAAAGAATAAAGTCATAGATTGAACAATTAATATATATATTGATGGAGCTTTGATTTGGACCCAAATTGCCTATGTGTGTGGATCAATGCTTTCCTATTAGTTTATTAGATCCTAAATATAAACTCAAGCAGAAAATAAAAGTTGAGGAATACCAGACCACTATTAGTAGGACCTGATTATGCATAACTTAGCTTCTCCTGTTGCTGGTCTTCTTAGATCTACAAATAATGCAATGGCTTTACAGCATGTGTAAAAAAATCTCCAGCTGATGGCCTAGAAATAGTTTCCATCCTATAGTACTGAGAAAAGATTTGCAGTCTTCCTAGGCTAGTGTCAGAGTACAGGAAAAAAGCCAAGATAGTCAAAAAATCTGAAAAGGAAAATTTGTATAAAACTGAGCACACATGGAAACAGAGGCAGGGGGATGTCAAGTTCAACATAAATAATCACAAAAAGGCATACAGAAAGAAATCTCTGTATATCTATAGAAAACATACCTTTGTGTTTTAGGTAAACCTGTCTGGGAGTACATTAAAACAAAACAAAACAAAAACAAGCAAGCCCAGAGCAATAATCACAGAATAGTAGAATGTCTACGTAGTAGAGCAGAAGCGTGGCTGAGAAGAATCCTTGTTCCCATAAGCACACACATGGTGGAAACCAACAGCTGCTAAGTGGATTTACAGGCCTACTTTACAGAGGGCAAACATACCTAGTATACAAACATAGCCAACTATCCAGGGCTAGTGAAGTCGTGGCTCTTAGTTGAAAATCGAGCACCAGCACCATTTGAGACCAGCATAATTCCTTACTGTATCCTATACCTTATCCTTATTCCCACAGGTGAGTGTGGCTCTCACACCCTGTCAAAGAAGCTTCTCTTTATAATGGTTGGAGTAGTTCACAGAAAACCATGACTGGGCACAATGCAGGGATCAGTGGATCCTGGGAAGCCCTGTCCCCATGAATATATCTGCAGCACAACTCCTGCATCTATGGCCCAGAAAGATTGTAAGAGCCCAAAAACTAGGGGGTCTGTTATGTCTTAGAAATGAATGGTTAAAGAAGACCTGAAGAATGAAAATATCAGTAGGCATGTTAACACAGGAAATTATACTATATAATCTATTTATATGTTAATATATCCATATTAATTAACATAACAATATTATATTATTCGTAATTTTATAATATTACAAGATGATATATAATAACATATAGTATAATACATAGTAATTATAGTATAAATATATTAATCTAATTAATATGGTAATTTATTATATGTAATATATATTCCCCCAAGAAAAGGCTTTAAAAGCTCTAGCAAGAAGAAAATGAGGACAGAAATAGAATCTTCAGGAAATAACTAGGTCCTGAAAACAATGGCAATACATGGGAAAAGGTAAATTGGTAAATTGATAATATATTTCTCACTGAAAAAGCTCTTTAAAAGACATTTTTAATACAAAATCAATAATCATGTATGGGAGTTATAGTAGGGGAAGAGAATGAAAGGATACTTTTGTAATATTCTTATATTTGGGGTTACAAGGTACCAATAAATGTTTGAAAGACTGAATTCATATAAAATATGTTCCTTGATCTCAAGATAACAAAGTTTAACATTAATAACAAGATTAATTTGTTAAGTCCTCAAATACTTGGAAATTTATAAAGCATGCCTCTAAATAAATAAGGGACCAAAGAAAAAACCACAAAGGAAATTTTAAAACATTTACTTCAATTAAAATTAAAACACAGCATAGTAACCTTTGTGAGATGCAGCTAACAAAATTATGAGAGGTAAATTCATAGCATTATACTCATATTCAAAAGAAGTTTTCAATTTGTAGGCTGATGATTTGTCCTATTGGCTATGTCCTTTGCCTTACAGAAGCTTTCCAATTTCATGAGGTCCCATTTATCTTGATCTTAGAGCCTGAGCCATTGGAGTTCTGTTTAGGAAATTTCCCCCTCCCGATGGCATTGGGTTCAAGGATTTTTCTCACTTTCTCTTCTATTAGATTCAGTGCACTTGGTTTTATGTTGAAGTCCTTGATCTACTTGTACTTGAGCTTTGTGCAAGGTGACAAATTTGAATCTCTTTTCATTTTCCTACATACATATTACCAGTTAGACCAGGACCACCTATTGAAGATGCTTTTTTCCATTGTATATATTTGGTTTCTCGAGACAGGGTTTCAAGTGTCGTCCTGGCTGTTCTGGAACTCACTCTGTAGACCAGGCTGACCTCAAACTCAGAAATCTGCCTGCCTCTGCCTCCCAAGTGCTGGGATTAAAGGCGTGAGCCACCACTGCCTGGCTTCCATTGTATATTTCTAATGTGTTAAAGGAGAAAGAAACAGAAACACATAGAAAGTAAATGAAGCTGGCCACATATAGCTCATACAGCAAAAATGATTGCATTCTACTGATGCGTTATCAAGTCAGCTTCATGCAACATTGCTAATTACAAAGAGGTACTACATTTCTGACTCATAATTGTTCCTGTCTGAAAGAATCACAGGGATGGAATTGGAGAGGAGCCTGAGGAAAAGAAGGTCCAGCAACAGGCCCAAAGTGGGATCCAGCTCAAGGGAAGGTCCCAAGGCCTGACACTATTAGTAAGGCTATGGAGCAGTCACAAAAAAGGGACCTATCATGACTGCCCTTGGAAAGACCCAACAAGGAGCTGAAAGAGTCAGATGCAGATATTTGCACCCAACCAATGGACAGAAGCTGCTGACACCTGTTGTTGAATTAGGGAAGGCTGAAAGAAGCTGAGGAGAAGGGTGACCCTGTAGAAGGACCAGCATTCTCAATTAATCTGGACCCTCGAGATCTCTCAAACACTGAACCACCAAACAGGCAGCATACACCAGCTGATAAGAGATTTCCCCCAACACACAAAGAGTAGAGGATTTCCAGGTCTGTGTTCATTCAGAGATGATGCACCTAACCCTCAAGAGACTGGAGGCCCCAGGGAGTTTAGAGGTCAGGTGGGGTGGGGATAGGGGCATCCACTTGAAGACAGGGGGGTGGGGAGGAGGTGTGGGATGTGAAGCAATCAGAGGGTGGATGGGGGTGGAGGAGGGTGTGGGGAATGGAATATGGAGTGTAAAAAATAAATGAATTTAAAAAAATGTTCTCCCTGTTAGTCCTTATTTCTAAGATAAAATAACATTTTTTTCTTTCTTCCTGCTTAAAAGAAAAGCCAGCACAAACAAAGAAGCCTGTATCCCTCTGATCCAACTGAAAAGGAGAAGGCTCTGCAAACAGGAGCTCTCTGTGGGATACCACTGTGCTAAATATGGCTTGGCAGGAGAAGGTTGAGTCCATTGGGAACACGTAGGTAATGTCTCTGCCTGTAAAGTCTGAAATTAAACAGAAGATTGGTTTTGCCTTCCCTCTGAAAGCAACATTTTCTCTCAGTTTTCATGTGTCCAAAACTAAAGTGTCTCATTTTGAAAACTGTTTGGATGGGCCGTTTTTCCACTTAAAAGACACTGCATCATTCGAGTATTAAAAAAAAGACGAAAAAAAAAAAGAGGAAGCATAGACTGCATCCCCCAAACACCTGAGGTGGATGCAGCCTTCATGGATCTCATACGGAGATGGAGATGGTCAGTTTCCTTAAATTTCATCCTTGTCAGCTGCTAAATGACTGAGCACCCAAAGCTGCTGGCTCCTCCTTGAGAACAAAAGAGCCTGTCCCCACACACACTATTTTAAGATCCTCCGTGTATGCTTGTGAAATGTTTTTATTTTCAGACACTCCAGCTGGAAGCCTCCACTGACCACAGAGCGGTTCACTCTGAAAAACTGCTGTGAGGAGCAAATTCCTTGAATCTATATTTCTTCGGTGGACAGGGCCGAGTTGTTATGATTTTCTCGGGGATGTGAGGCAGCTGCATCTGTACCGAGTCATAACCAGAGGAAACTCACGCAGCTTGGTGGTTGCACAGTTTATACTTAACCATTGAGTAAGCTGAGCGTTTTGGTCTTGAGTTCCAGTGTGGCCTAAGGAATGTTAGCTGTCTCTTTTTCCAAATCTGTGGGATACATACAACCCACTTGATCCCCTTACACGGGGCTTACTCATTATGTCCCATGGATTTGGAGAATGTTTCGTGTGGGGCGAGTTGGTAAGCTCATCATTGTTTAGCTTCTTCCAAGCTGTCCTTCGTTATGTTCTGTATCCATGAGTTGTTCCACTTCTCCAGTCTGGGAAAAGTCTTTTCCAGACAGTCATCTGAATTTTGGGCTATTCTTTTTCTTTGCACACATATAACCTAATTAGTAATAAACACCACAGGGGTGCATCCACACTCAACAGCCATGAGCTTCTGTTGACTTGCCGTCTACTCCAGATACCACAGAGCCATTTGAAAGACTCAGCATTTAACTCCATGGTTATGAAGTTCTCTTTAACCACAGATCCAATATATCCTTTGCTAAGTAACCTAATCGCTTTCAAGAACTGCAGACATTTATTGAACTTACTGCAAACAATGTTGGCCGTACTACTTTTAACAACTCTCTGTTTCAAATAGGACAGTGATAGAAATCACGGTGCCTCCTCCAGAACAAATCTTTCATACTAGCAAAAAAAGAAAAAGGGGACATCCAGTCTTAAAATGTAGCATTCTGTCCAACACAAGAAATATTCCCAATAGCTTGTTCTGTTTTTTATTGGCATAATACAAAGCTCTTTCAGAACCTTGCACCTCTATCTTGTCTATAACTCTTGTCTAATGAATAAAATTTCAGCTAGTAGAATATTAATAAAATTCATTATTTTTAAATTGTATTAAAATATTCATAGAATACAACACTTCTTCTTCTCTATGAATTTGACTTCTCTAGATAACCCATGTAGATAGAATAATGCAACCCTTGTTCTTTTTTTTTTTGCTTTGGATATGTTTATGCCTTTTTAGCATCATGTAAATCTTCATCCATATTGCACCACGTGCCATGGTTCTAATTCTTTTTTATAGATGAACAACATTTTTTGTAGAGCATACTTTTTTTGGTGTATTATTCATCAGTGATAATGAGTTGTAAGAAATTTTAATTTTTTTAATTTTCTTACTGTTGATAGACTTCAAAAAAGAGGTTATTTGCTATATAGCATAAAATTACCTACAAGTTTTAAAAATGTGAAGTCCTACACTCAAAATTAGAACTACTTAATTGTTATTCACATATTAGATAAAGTCAACCATCTGTACTTTCAGAAAACCAGTGTGCAATGCCCTTTCGTGGCTTCCAAAGAACTGCTCTCTACTGGAGGAAAGCAAGCACTCCAGAACATCTGCATGTTTGTTGTATAGAGTTGAACAGGGAGGAGGAGAAGTTATTGCACACAACTGAACCATGAGGTGAGGTTATTATATATAGCTAAACAACTAGGCAGGCCTTATGGTGTTCATCTAGATCAAGGAGACCTGTTTCACTAGTCCTGGTAAGGCTAGTCTCTGTCAGGGAGTAGTCTTCAGGCCATCAACACCCAGAGGAGAAAGATTCTGCTCACAGTGTCAACATCTGAACATGGACCAGAGGGAAGACTTTGCCCTTTCCCTCCGAGTTTTACCCTGGGGAAAAGGCTTTGCCATTTTCTCCATAGGTCTGAGGCTCTGGTGTTCTTTACATGGGCATGCCCATGTCAACAGTGCACATTTCCTCAGGACTTCAGTTCCCCAGAGCTTCCTCTGATCTATTCACCAGTGGCCTAAGCCTATGCTAACAGGCAACTGTATTTCTGTACTTCTCTAAGTCCTGGCCACTGAACAATACCAATATATGCTTGAGCATGGGGAATTACATCGTAAAGAATGAAACAAGGCATGAAGAAGGGGCATGTCTGACAAAAGTTGGGTGAGTGGTTCTGAAGCAATGCAGCTGACGGGAATAAGGCAACATGAAAGAACAGCATGGTTTCACAGCATTTTGTATCCTTATGTTACTAAAGGCCCGAGTAATGTTAGCACTAGCATTGCTACTCAATGTCTCTGGAAAGATTTTGAACATAAAATAATAGAATGAGCAGACTCAATTAGAAGCAATCACAAGGCTGTGTGTTGGTAACTTCTTTGGTAAAAAAAAAAAAATGTATTCTTAAAAGGTAAGCAGAAACAAATTTACCATAGAATTTCACACAAGACAAGGAGAATGGATTGTCATAGTGGAGACTAAGATGGTACACAAATCCAATTAGAGAAATTTGACCATCTCAAAGGGATGCCAAAGCCAAGGGTTCTATAATCAGAGGCCCCTATAAGCATAAGGACCAATTAGGACATGAATGTTAATTACAGTACTACAAATAAACCCAACATATTTCAGGTCATCGAGCAACTGAGTTATTTCTCTGTGCAAAATAAAATTTCTCTTTGTATTATATTGCATAATGATTTGCCAAGATGGCAAAGCTTACTAAAAGGTTGTTATCATAGTTAACTAGCCTTGGTAATTATCATTACCATCACCACCATAACTACCACCATCACCACCATCATCATCACCATCCCCACCATCGCCATCACCATTATCATCACCAGCAGCAGCATCACTATAAAGGGTAAGAGGAATTTTTAGAGATGATGAACTTTACAGTAACACTTTCAGAAATAAGTAGTTATAACTAAACTTATCATATTACACACAAAATATGTACAGATTTTGGTATGCTAGTCATATGTTAATACTATGATGCTAAAAGAAACCTCCAAAATTTCTACTTCACAGCATACTCTGCATAAAATGAAATAAATCAGAGTTCTCAAGACCAAGAGTCTTGTGGATAAAAATAGTGCTAAAAAACTCCATTAACACATGAAGCATAAAAAATCTTTAATGTGGATGTTTATAATATTAATGTAAATGTCAAAGACTAATTATCAACCTTTAGTAGTAGATGATGGTCACAGAGATAAGCAATAAGTTGGTAATACAAACATGTATGTTTGGTCTTAATATTAAGAAACACATTAAAGATTATAGGCTAAGAGAAGTCTTTATTAAATTAACATGTTATGATTGAAACCACTGTAACCTTTTGAAAAACAATGTCTTGTCCTGACTCATGTGTCCATTAGGCAATGATCAAACCATCTGACACCCTCAGACCTGTTGTTTTTCTTAGAGTGGTTACATTCACGGTCCTCTCTTCTACAAGATTCTCAATGCATTGTTATTAATTGTATTCACCCTATTGTGCTATATACCAGCCCTCATTCAGCCTAACTAATGGAACATTGTTATCCATTGACCAAGTTCTCCTAGCTCTCCTCTATCCAATTTACCACAGTGTCTGGTTGAAGTTTAAAGCTAACCACAAGAATATTTTCTAATGGGACATGAATTTGGGCTCTAAGGGGATCCAGATGGCAATTCCAAACCATCTTAGCTCAGCCTCTCACTAACTGCTAGAGTAGAAAAATGAAAATTCTCAATAAAATAGTAAAGACTAGACAACATCCAAAACTTAAGAAGAATTAGCACTAACTAAAGGCAGTTCATATGAATTGCAGTTATGGCAGATGCTAACTTTGCTTCATGCAACAGAATTGCTAACAATGGGCAGAAAGAATACCAGAATTAATATTGACCAGAAAACTAAAATATCTGTCTCTCCTATAGAAAAATTATTTCTAAATCTGAGTATATTTTGCCTAACTCTGGATACTGCACACTGTTGAGAGACAGCTAGATACAACGCAAAAGTCAATTCCTGGGTACAGCACATCTCTGAAGGCTCAGAATTCCTACGTAAAGCATTTGATAGGGAAAAACAGAAAAACCATGAATCAGTATCTATTACTGTAAGTTCACATGAACAAGGGAATTAGTATGACAGAGAAGAAAAGCCAGGACAGAATAGAACACCCAAATGATCCAAATAGCAAACAATATGGAACACTTATCCACTGGAGATTAGCCTGCCTTGAAACAATGAGAAGACAGAGAGATGACTTTGTGATCTATATGGCTTCACCAAGTTACACAATATACTAGAATAATACTAAGACAAAACACTTAATGGTGTTAGGTGTTTCTGAGATGCCTTTTGCCTAACATTTTAACACATAAAAGTCACTGACAAGGCAGCTGCTACCATTGAATTCAAAATGCATTAACACTGAATTGGTAGTGTAGAAATCAACTTTATTATACTAGGGCACACACAGAAAAATGAAGGTTCATTAGGGAGTAAAAATATAAAACATAAATGATGAAAGCCAAAGCACACTATGAGAGAGGTGATACGGTATAAAATTCTCGAGTTCTTTTTCAATCTGCAAACAAAACTAAACTGACTTAAGATGAGCTTTTGTAGCTATGAAATATTTTATGTAAAACTCGTGGAAGCTACTGACACTAAAAACCAAAGAGAATAGAAATCAAAGCATACCACTACATAAAAAAAAAAAAGGAGGAAGGAAGAGAATCCATAAAGACAGGAACTAAAAAATGCCAATACAGCTCTATCAGGAACTACTTTAAATAGAAGTGGGTAAAAGCTCAAGAAAAAATATTATTTCACAAGTCTATTTCTAAAATAGGTTTTTAATTGAAAGAGAATTATATTACTTTCTCTCCTCTCTTTGCTGTCTACCCTCTCTCATGCCCAAGTGATCTCTCTATCACTTCCAAGTTGATAGCCTCTTTTTATTTATTACTGTTACATGCATACATATGTATGTATGTGTGTATGCACAAATACAGCTGTCCATTTTTGTTGTCTGTGCATGTACAATTTCATGGGCGACCACTCTGCATTGAACAATGAATACTAGGACTCATCCCTGGGAAAGGCAATTTTTCCTTCTCTTAGCAGTCAAGAGTTCCCTGTAATTCTTTGTCTAGGGGTGGGACCCTATGAAAACTTTCTCATTAACATTGCAATTATTATTTGCACATTCCAATAGTCCACATTGACATTGCATTTGTTCTGGTCTTGTTCCTGCAGCCATTTATAGGAGAGACTGTTTCATGCCGGAGTGCTGGTGTTCTTGCTCAATCTTTACATCTCTTCTCCTGCAATAGCTCCTGAGCTGTAGATGCAGGAGCTGTGATATAGATATCTATCTTTTGGGGCTGGGCTCCCTACAATCCATTGATATCTGCATTATGTCCAGTTGTGATTTTTCTGTGGTGGTCTCCATATGCTGAAATAAAAGCTTCTTTGATGAGGGCAGTAGCTACACCTGTCTGTGGGTGTAAGTTTAAGATTTAGAATTATACTGATTTAGAAAAGTGATGATTAGAAAAGTGATTTAGAAAAAAATTGATTTTTTTCCCCCTCAGATCCATGACCTCACTAACCGTGGGGAACTGGCTAAGTTTCCAGTATCAGACATAATTTGCCTTCTGTCGAATGGATCTTAAGTCCAATTAGACAGCTGTTGGTTACCACTGACATGTGAATGCCACTTATTGCACCTTTATTCATATCTGCCACGGTGGTCACTGTCCTGGCTCATAGGTGTTGCAGCTGGGTCAAACTATCTAATTACTTCCTCCCATGGGTAGCTCCATTGTATTTACTGGAACCATGGAATCTAGAGCACAGGAAAGACACTTCAGGTCAGATAGGCTCAAATCATCTGAGTCCTGTGCCTAAGTATGTTGTCTTCAGCAACAGAAGCCCATTGATACGTGAGAGGCTACCAAAGCTACATCTATAAGCTATTTTGTCTTAGGAGTCACTTGGTCTACCCTGATCAACCATCTGAAAGGATGTTTCATGTGCCTGGTATTGTTTTGTTTTTGTTTTTGTTTCTGTTTTTGTTTTTGTTTTTGTTTTTGTTTATGGTTCTTGAGTGGAGCATTGTTAGCCCAAATGGCTTAACCTTAATATAGTAGCATATATATTACTACACACACACATTTATATATACATATTATATATAATATATAATTAACTTCCATGTGTGTATATGTGTGTATTATGTGTAATGTGTGTGCATACATTTATATATATTGTATATAATTGAGGTAATTAATATGAGCCTTTGAGGTTTTACCAAACAGCATCTCTCGGCCCTTAGTTCTTTCCTTCTGTATTAGTCTCTGTCCTGCCATCCAGTTGGGTCCCCATCCTCCCTGTTACTTCATTCCCCACTTCATATCACCTTTATCCTGGTACTCCACTCCCATGTAGACCCTCCCCTCCCTCAATACACACATCTGCAGTCTCTTTATATTTGTTTGGGTTCTATGGTTACTCCATGTTGTATGCTTACATCTGAGGATTTGAAGCTAAAAAGAAGAAATGCAAGCGAATATGCATCAATGGAAGGGAGAGTCATACTCTTTCAATTTTGATATTGTGAATGGGGAGAACTAGGAACCTTGCTGATCAAGTATCTGTGGAGTAGAATGCCGAGGCTATTGAGAATCTATATGCCAAGGAGTAGTATAGCTGGGTCGTATAGTAGTATATTTTTAGATTTTTATGGGTTCTCCATACTGATTTCCAGAGTGGCTGCACCAGTCTGCATCCACACCAACAGTAAAGAATGAGGGTTCCTCTTTCCCACAAATATCAAAAGCATTTGTTTGCAGTTGTTTTGTTGATTTTATCCATTCTGATTGGAATGAGATGGAATCACAATCTTGCTTTATTTTTCATTTTCTTAATTTGCTTTTAAGGTATTAGGCATTTTTAATTTTTTCTATTGAGAACTCTTTGTTTATTTACCTGGCCAATTTTTTAATTGGGTCATTTGTTTCTTTGACCCTGATTTTGGGGCTCATTGTGTATTCTGGCTATTAATCCTCTGTCAGATATACAGCTGGCAAAGATCATCTCCCACTCTGTAAGATTTTTCTTTCCTGAATTGATTTTTTCCTTAGCCTTCTAGTTTCATCAGGTCTCATTGGTCAGTTGTTGACCTTAAATCCTTTGCTAATGGAGTCATTTAGATCTACTTTTTGATCAGGATATGGGTTTAATTTTATTCTGGAGTCTGTGAACATTCAGTTTCCTCAGCACAATTTGTTGAAGAAAGTATCTTTTCTCAATGTATAGTTTTGTCTTTTTATCAAAAACCATATGGTTGTAGGAATGAACATGCACATGTGGCTCTTCTGGTACTCCATTGGTCTATATGTCTATTTTCATGGTACTTTAATAGTCCTTTATTTCAATAGCTCTATAACCTATCCAATATTCTTTTATCTCAAAATTTCTCTGGGTATCCAGTTTGGTTTTGTTTTTTGTTTTTTGTTTTTTTTTTCTTTTTTTTTGGTTCCATATGAACGTTAAGATTTTTCTAAATAATATGAGTATTCTGATTGAGATGCATTGCATCTGTAAATCAGTTTTGGTCAGATGGTCTTTTTTTACAATAAAATTCCACCAATCCATAAACATGGGAAGTCTTTCTCAATTTCTTCCTTTAAAGATTTGATTTTTTATTCTTTTATCAGTTATTTTATTTATTTACATTTCAAATGTTATCCCCCTTCCCCGTTTCCCTCCACAAATTCCCTATTCCACTCCCTCCCCCTGCTTCTATGAGGGTGTTCTCTTACCCATCCACCCACTCCCACCTCACCGCCCTAGTAGTCCCCTATGCTGGGGCATTGAGCCTTCATAGAACCAAAGGCCTCCCCTCCCACTAATGTCTGACAAGGCCATCCTCTGCTACATATGCAGCTGGAGCCACAGGTCCCTCCATGTGTATTCTTTGGTTGGTGGTTTAGTCCTTGGGATCTCTAGGAGAGAGGGGGTCTGGTTGGTTGATATTGTTGTTCATCATATTGGGTTGCAAACTCCTTCAGCTCCTTCAGTCTTTCCCTTAACTCCTCCATTGGGGTCCCCATGTTCAGTCTGATGATTGACTGTGAGCATCCGCATTTGTATTGGTAAGGCTCTTAGGAGACAACTATATCAGGCTCCTGTCAGTAGGCACTTCTTGGTATCAGCAATAGTGTCTGGGTTTGGTATGTCTGTAGATGCATGGGATGGATCCCCAGGTGGAGCAGACTCTGGATGGCCTTTCTTTCAGTCTCTGCTCTACTCTGTCCCTGTATTTAGACAGCAATTCTGGGATAAAATTTTTGAAAGACTTGATTTTGTTATTGTATACATCTTTCGCCTCCTTGGTTAAGTTTATTCCAAGATATAGTATTGTTTTAGATGGTACTGTAAATGGAAGTATGCCCATGATCTCTTTCTCAGAGTATTTGTTGGTGGTGTATAAGAGGACTAATGATTTTCCTAAGGTGATTTTGTACACTGCCATCTTGCTGAAATTGTTGGCTTTCTATAGAATCTTTCTGATGGATATTTTTGAGTGGGGGACCTCTTGTGTGTACCTCATAGCATCTAAAAATAGGGATAGTTTTATAAGTCTATGCTTTAAACTCAATTGAATGAGATTAGAAATAAATAATGTAGGAGAATTAGCAAACTTACAGATATGTAGAAATTAGAAAACATACAGGTATATGGAAAGTGAGCAGCACATTGAACATTGAATGTGTCAAGGAACAAGATAAAAGGAAAATGGAAATAATAAGAAAAGAATGAAAACTTGGACATTCTATATAAAACTGTGGAACTGAGTAAAATACATTCTTAGAAGAGTGTATGAAAACTACCTTATACATTAATGCAAAAAAAAAAAAAAGTGGGCTGGTGATATGGTTACATGGCTAAAGGGACTTGCCCCCAAGCTGAAACTTTAAGGTCCAGCCCCAGTTCCATGTGATAAAAACGAGATTAAACTTTACCACATCATCCACTGACTTCCACCAACTTCCACCTGTGTGTACCCCAATCTGCCTCAAATATTTAGATGTGATTTTGAAGTGAATAAAGGAATGTCTCAAATAGTGCATCTTTATACTTCAAGAAACTGGAGAAAGTCAGCAGAGAAAATAAAAGAATGATTATGAAGATAGAAAGACATAAAATAGAAAAGAAAAAACAATAGAAAAGAAAAAAATGAGTTTAGCTTTTTCTCCCAGAGATAAGTAAAATTGGAAAAATTTCATTGAAACTAAAAGAAAAAGTGAATATATTTGTAAATTAAATAGTTATGTTATCATGACTAATTCCTCCAAAACAGAGGCATCATGAGACTACTGCGAACAACTTTATCCAAATAAACTGAATTAGCTGAAATAAATAATGCTTAGGATCATACATGCTACAACTGAAGATATAGGAAAGTGAATGGACCACCAACAAATAAGTGATTGAATCTGCATGAAAAAAACTCCCACCAGAGAAATGCCTATGACCTATTGACCATACTGTTGAGTTCTAGAAGCATTTGAAGAACTGATGCCAATCCTCCCCACATTCTTCGAAAAATAATTTAAAGGAACAGGCATCTCTAATATCCTAATACCAAGCCAGCATTACTGTGATACCAAAGCCAGATGATGACTTCATAAGACATGAAAATTAAAGGCCAATATCACTAGTGAATGCAGTGTAAGTATTCCCAAGAAAACATGAGTAAGCCAAATTCAACACTATATTTATAAGATCATATACCATAAGTAAATGTGATTTATCCTGTGGGTAAAAGGAGGACTCAATATACACATAGATCAATTATGTAGGCTGAGTCATAGTTCACTAATTGAGTACTTGCCTGTCATGTATAAGGCCCTGATTCCAAATTTCCAGCACTCCTAAGTGTGGGAGCCCTGCTGATTTCTCGGAGAGGTCTCAACCGACACCAGAAACAGCACCTCAACTCGACTC
>NW_022196906.1:78673357-78673578 GCF_008632895.1 Mastomys coucha | reverse complement strand
TGGCTGGGAAGACTCAATTTTCTGTCAATACGAAACGTGATTTACCTCGCTTCAGAAGACAGCGTGTATTTTCATAGCACAGCGGTGGCTGCTACGGTTCAAGAGACGCCCGCCCCAAGGGGTTTAGCCCGCGGGCATACGCGCCCGCCCCAAGGGGTTTAGCCCGCGGGCATACGCGCAGAAGGTGCTTCATTTGCGGAAGCTTTAATCATCTTAAACGC
>NW_022196906.1:78668607-78671448 GCF_008632895.1 Mastomys coucha | reverse complement strand
AATCTCGAGTTCCCCTGTTCGTGAATCACCCACAGAATGAAGTGAAACTGCGGGCCGGTTTCCTTCACCTAAGTAACATAAATCAATAAACATAGTAGACAATATTAACTTATTGGAGGACAAAAACTACCAAACAGTCATCTTGAATAATGCATGCAAGGAACATGACCAAGTTCAACATCTCTACAGAGCAACAAATCGCAAAAAATTAAGGACTGACAAAAGAGATATGCACTCCTGGAATGATTATAGCTATATGAAAGGTAACCACAGCTAACATCATAAGTAATGGCCAAAGTGTACATGCACACATGCACACACATACACACACACACACACACACACACACACACAAATAATGAATTAATCAAAAGTTCATAGTTTAAAATAAATTAAGAAAATACTCCCACTTATAATGACATCCTAAAATTAAATATTGGGTATAAACGTAATTAAGAAGGTAAATGATCTTTAAATTGAAAAACTATAAAATACAGATAAAGCAAAGCTGAAAATGGATTGGTACACTATACTTGTGTTAAAATAATTAATATTGTTAAACTATCAATGCTACTCAAGGTTATTTGCAATTCCTCTGTAATATCTATCAAAATAGAGAAAAAAAAAGCAATTCCAAGATGAACTTTCAATTCTGAACATCTATGCTCCAAACGCAAGGGTACCCACATTCATAAAAGAAACTTTACTAAAGCTCAAAGCACACATTGCACCTCTCACAATAATAGTGGGAGATGTCAACACCCCACCCTCATCAATAGACAGATCATAGAAACACAAACTAAACAGAGACACAGTGAAATTAACAGAAGTTATGAACCAAATGTATTTAACAGATATCCATTGAACATCTCATCCGAAAACAAAAGAATATAACTTCTTCACAGCACCTCATGGTATCTTCTCCAAAATTGACCATATAATCTGTCACAAAACAAGCCTCAACAGATACAAGAAGATTGAAATAATTCCATGCATCCTATCAGATCACCACAGACTAAGACTGATCTTCAATAACAACAAAAACAACAGAAAGCCCACATATACATAGAAGCTGAACAACTCTCTACTTGATGATAACTTGGTCAGGGATGAAATAAAGATATTAAAGACTTTTTAGAATTTAATGAAAATGAAACTTATGGGAAACCATGAAAGGAGTGCCTCCAAAAAGAAACTAGAGAGAGCACACACTAGAAGCTTGACAGCACATCTGAAAGCTCTAGAACTAAAAGAAGCAAATACACCCAAGAGGAATAGATGTCAGGAAATAATCAAACTCAGAGCTGAAATCAACCAAGTAGAAACAAAGAGAACTATACAAAGAATCAACCAAACCAGGAGCTGGTTCTTTGAGAAATTCAACAAGATAGATAAACCCTTAGCCAAAATAACCAGAGGGCACACAGGCAATATCCAACTTAACAAAATCAGAAATGAAAAGAGAGACATAACAACAGAAACCAAGGGGATTCAAAAAATCATCAGATCCGAGCTGGGACAGGATCCTCTCAACCTCAGTCTACACCTAGGAGTGACAGCAGTGGATCCTCAGCCCTCTCTACCCCTTCCCTGCAAGCGGAGAGCCTGCCTTCAGGGAGTGCTTTAACCCAGGGACTCAGGTGAGATCCACCATTTTCTCTTTGGAGACTTTCTAAGGTGGGACCAGGCAGAAGGCACAGGCCTCACAAGTGGCAGAGCAGCCAGGACAGGATCCTCTCAACCTCTGTCCACACCTAAGAAGGACAACAGATCCACAGCTCTCTCTCTCTGAACCTTTCCCGCAAGTGGAGATCCTGTCTATAGGGTGTGATCTGATGCCAGGACTCAGGACAGACAACTGATCCAAAGCCATCTGCTCAAGGGTTTTACCTGAGGAGAGGTGATCTCCCAGAAATGCTGACACAGGCTTACAGACTCACAGGAGGAACAAGCTCTAGTCAGAGACAGCAAGAACATCTAACACCAGAGATCAACAGATAGTAAAAGGCAAATGCAAGAATCCTACCAACAGAAACCAAGACTACTTGGCTTCATGAGAACCTAGTACTCCCACCACAGCAAGTCCTGGATATGCCAAAACACCAGAAAAGCAAGATTTGGATCTAAAATCATATCTCATGATGGTGCTAGAGGAATTTAAGAAGAACATGAATAACTCCCTTAAAGAAATACAGGAGAACACAGGTAAAGAGGTACAAGCCCTTAAAGAGAAAACAAAACAAAACAAAACAAAATCCCATAAAGAATTACAGGAGATCACAAGTAAACAAGTAGAAGCACTTAAAGAGGAAACACAATAATCCCTTAAGGAATTACAGGAAAGCACAAAAAAAATGGGTAAAGGAATTGAGCAAAACCATCCAAGACCCAAAACTGGAAGTAGAAACTGTTAATAAATCACAAAGAGAGACAACTCTGGAGTTAGAAAACTTAGGAACAAAGTCAGGAAACATAGATGCAAGCATCACCAACAGAATACAAGAGATAGAAGAGAGAATCTCAGGGGCAGAAGATACCATAGAAAACATTGACACAACAGTCAAAGAAAATGCAAAATGTAAAAAGTTCCTGACCCAAAACATCCAGAAAATCCAGGACACAATGAGAAGACCAAACTTAAGGATAATAGGAATAGAAGAGAGTGAAGACCTCCAATTTAAAGGTCCAGTAAATATCTTCAACAAAATTATAGAAGAAAACTTTCCTAACCTAAAGAAAGAGATAACCATGAACATAAAAGAAGCCTATAGATCTCCAAATAGACTGGACCAGAAAAGAAATTCCTCCCGCCACATAATAGTCAAAACACCAAATGCACAA
>NW_022196906.1:78666596-78667728 GCF_008632895.1 Mastomys coucha | reverse complement strand
AATTTTCTAGACAGATACCAGGTACCAAAGTTAAATCAAGACCAGATCAATGATCTAAACAGTCCCATGTCTGCTAATGAAATAGAAACAGTCATTAATAGTCTCCCAACCCAAAAAAGCCCAGGACCAGATAGGCTTAGTGCAGAGTTTTATCAAACCTTCAAAGAAGACCTAATACCAATACTCCTCAAACTATTCCACAAAATTGAAACAGAAGGTACACTACCCAATTCGTTCTATGAGGCCACAATTACTCTTATACCTAAACTACACAAAGACCTAACAAAGAAAGAAAACTTTAGACCAATTTCCCTTATGAATATCAATGCAAAAATACTCAATAAAATTCTTGCAAGCCGAATCAAAGAACACATCAAAACGATCATCCACCATGATCAAGTAGGCTTCATACCAGGGATGCAGGAATGGTTCAATACAGAAATCCATCAACGTAATTCACTATATAAACAAACTCAAAGAAAAAACCATATGATCATCTCATTAGATGCTGAGAAAGCATTTGACAAAATCCAACATCCCTTCATGATAAAAGTCTTGGAAAGAGCAGGAATGCAAGGCCCATACTTAAACATAGTAAAAGCACAATATATAGCAAACCAGTAGCCAACATCAAACTAAATGGAGAGAAACTTGAAGCAATCCCACTAAAATCAGGGACTAGACAAGGCTGCCCACTCTCTCCCTACCTATTCAATATTGTACTTGAAGTCCTAGCCATAGCAATTAGACAACAAAAGGAGATCAAAGGGATACGAATTGGAAAGGAAGAAGTCAAATTATCATCATTTGCTGATGATATGATAGTATACTTAAGTGACCCCAAAAATTCCACCAGAGAGCTCATAAATCTGATAAACAACTTCAGCAAAGTAGCTGGATATAAAATTAACTCAAGCAAATCAGAGGCCTTCCTCTACACAAAGGATAAACAGGCAGAGAAAAAAATTAGGGAAACAATACCTTTCACAATAGTTACAAATAATATAAAATACCTTGGTGTAACTCTAACTAAGCAAGTAAAAGATATGTTTATCAAGAACTTTAAGTCTCTGAAGAAGGAAATTGAAGAAGATCTCAGAAGATGAAAAGATCTCCCATGCTCGTGGATTGG
>NW_022196906.1:78657485-78665745 GCF_008632895.1 Mastomys coucha | reverse complement strand
CAAAGAACTCAAGAAGTTAGACTCCAGAGAAACAAATAACCCTATTAAAAATGGGGTACAGAGCTAAATAAAGAATTCTCAACTAAAGAATAGCGAATGGCTGAGAAGCACCTAAAGAAATGTTCAACATCTTTAGTCATCAGGGAAATGCAAATCAAGACAACCCTGAGATTCCTCCTGACACCAGTCAGAATGGCTAAGATCAAAAACTCAGGTGACAGCAGATGCTGGCTAGGATGTGGAGAAAAAGGAACACTCCTCCATTGTTGGTGGGATTCCATGCTGGTACAGCCACTCTGGAAATCAGCCTCGCAGTTCCTTAGTAAATTGGACATAGTACTACCAGAGGACCCAGCTATACCACTCCTGTGTATATACCTAAAAGATGTTCCAACATAAAACAAGGACACATGCCCCACTATGTTCATAGCAGCCTTATTTATAATAGCCAGAAGCTGGAAAGAGCCCATATGTCCTTCAGCAGAGGAATGGATACAGAAAATGTGGTATATTTACACAATGGAGTACTACTCAGCTATTAAAAACAATGAGTTCATGATATTCTTAGGCAAATGGATGTAACTAGAAGATATCATCCCAAGTGAGGTAACCCAATCACAAAAGAACACACATGGTATGCCCTTACTGATAAATGGATATTAGCCCAAAAGTTTGAAATACCCACAATACAATTCACAGACCATATGAAGCTCAAGTGGATTCTTCTGTCCTTCTTAGAAAGGGGAACAAAATACTCACAAGAGGAAATATGGGGGACAAAGTTTGGAGCAGAGACTGAAGGAAAGGCCATCCAGAAACTGCCCTACCTGGAGATCCATCCCATATACAGACACTAATCAAAGACACTATTGCGGATGCCAAGAAGTACTAAAAGACCTGAAATAGCTGTCTTCTGAGAGGTTCTGCCAGAGCCTGACAAATGCAGATGTGAATGCTTGCAGCCAACCATTGGACTGAGCACAGAGACCCAATGGAGGAGTTAGGGGAAGGACTGAAGGAGCTGAAGGGGTTTGCAACCCCATAGGAAGAACAATAATATCAACCAACCAGACCCCTCAGAGCTCCCAGAGACTAAACCACCAACCAAAGAGTACACATAGAGGGACCCATGGCTCCAGCTGCATATGTAGCAGAGGATGGCCTTATCTGGCATTAATGAAACAAGAGGCCCTTGATCCAGTGAAGGCTCAAAGCCCCAGTGTAGGGGAATGCTGGGGTGGTGAGGGAGTGGTTGGGGTGAAGGATCACCCTCATAGAAGCAGGGAGAGGAGGGTGAGGTGAAACTGGGAAAAGGGATAACATTTGAAATGTAAATAAATTAAATATTCAATTAAAAAAAGAAAGATAATATATAACAAAAAAAGAAAAGAAAGAAAAAAAACAATTCTAAGATGTCTATGACATCACAGGAAGATCTCAGATAAGCAAGATAAGGTTGCATAAGAAAAAAATCTCTACAGAGGTCTCCCTTTCTAATAAATTAGACTACAAACAACCAAGGCAGTCTGGTATTGTACGTTAGAAAAGACACATGCTAGGCCAATGGAACTGAAAGGGAGACCTGAAATAAGACAATGCATATAAGGTTAGCTAACTCATACAAGAAATTGACCAAATGTCATTAGCATACCTGGCTATCCATGTGCTAATAAGAAAAAATATTGACATTTATACCATGCAAAAACTCAAGTTAAAATGGATTAAGTTTTAAATGTTAACCCAGAAACTATAAAACCCCTATAAGAAAACAGGGAAGACTTTTTTTCCACAATGGTCTTAGCAGTAATTAGGAATAGGGGATTACAACCCCCCCAAAACAGGTAATCTTGAAAAAATGAGGTGTGATAGAAGTGTGTGTGTATGTATGTGTGTAAGTGTGTGTATGTGAGTGTGTGTATGTGTGTGTGAGAGTGTATGTATATATGTTTGTATGTGTGTATATGTGTGCATGTGTGTGTATATGTGTGTATGTGAGTGTGAGTGTGAGTGTGTGTGTGTGTGTGTGTGTGTGTGTGTGTGTGTGTGTGTGCACGCACATGCCCTAACATAGCTCACTGGGTGACAGAAAGCAATCAAGGAGGGCACACTTTTTAACAAAAGATCCGATAGCAAGAGGGAAAGGCTATGTTTCCCTTATTAAAAAGTGAAAAGAGAGAATAAGAAAGTCAAGAGAATACTAGACAAGAATAAGTTAACTGTAGGCTTTTACAACATTAGAATGGCAGTTCAGACTCTGTGGCAGAGAAACTGTTACTCTTCCTGCTTGCAAAGACCTTAAAGCGGCTATAACAAACTAGCACAATCATTGTGGCTTAGAACCATTGGCATCTTCTCCCTGGAGAGGGGTCTGAGGCTAAGGTCTCCACTGAACTGTATCCCAGGGAAGGAATCCATTGCTTTGCCTCTTGCTCTTTGATGATGGCTGCCTGCCACCCTGGGTAGGTTAGTGGCTATGTCCTCGAAACTGCAAATATCTCATTCTTACCTTCAATGTACATGAAATCTTCCCCTGCCATTCTAAGAACACACCTAGGAAATCTGAATTACCTCTTCCTCTATGGATTCTTAAGTGAATCTCACATTCACATGCTTTCCCATTTAAGATATGACTGTTTCAGAGACTGTCCTATGGACATATCTGTATGCTACTATTCACCCACTGCACAGCTTTTGTTACCCTCAAAAGAAAACAAAATACAAGGAATGAATGAAAACCTGACTTCCAGATGTTAAGGAACTCATGCATGAAAAAATTAAGGTATAAAAGAATTTGTTCAAGTATTGACAGATATAATATAGTCTAAGTATTTACAAAATCCCTTCTTATTCAACTATATACAGAATACTAGTTTGCAATAGTCGAAAACTAAAAACTGCACTCTATTCACATCAACTTGGAAAAGCTATCTGAGGGTGATGCATTTAGAATGAGGAAATGAGCTATGTTCCCCATGAGGTTACTCTGCCCTTTTATGATATGTGATGTGAGCCACAGGAGGAAAAGTATCCGAAGTTTTTACCTTTTGATTTTTGAAGTGTACATATGAATGCAGAAACTGGTCAAAAGAAAGCCATAGATCTATACCTCATTCTACACACTCACACACACACACACAAAAGCTTAAATGTAATGAATCTACAGGCATAAAAGCATAAGCTATGAAACATTTGGAAATGATGGGGGAGCTGACAGACTTCACTATGCACAATAGCATCTGTACCATAGGCATGCAGAGAATCCTAGAAGCATTTATGTAATTGCTATTTATGTAACAGCTTCTAGAAGAACTTCAAATCCAGCCCAAAAAGCATGAACTCTCCTGATATCACTCAATGTGTCTTACATCTGGACTTTCAGTAATGTGTATGCTCCAGTAATTGAAACAGCATGGGACTGGCATAGAAAGGAAAACAGCAGAGCTGTGGAACATGGAGAGGACCTAGAAATAAGCTGCCATTTCAACTAATTATCAACAAATATTCAAAGAACAATATAAGGAAGGGCCAGACTTCTAAGTAAGCAATGCAGCAAAAAGTGGACATCTTCATTCAGAAGAGTGAGACATGCCCCTAACTCTCTTCAGATCCAATACTCAATTTTAAACAGATTAATCACCTAAATGTAAAGCTTGAACTTACAAAACTCCTGGATGACAACATACGGAAAATGCTTTGGAACATTAAAAATTGCCAAGGACAATAAATGAAGGTGAAAAAGAACAGAAGTGTGTATTAAACCAAAAAGGAACCAAGAATCTAAGCAAAGGGATGACCAGGAGAATGGAAGAAAATATTTGCCAACTATATACATGCTATATGGTTCAAATCCAGAACTCCAAAATAGTTAAGAGCTACAAATAAATAAATAAATAAATAAATAAATAAATAAATAAATAATAAAGTGGCCTCTTCTAAAAATGCGTGATGGAGCTAAACTTCCTCAACAGGAGGAGTGCAAACAGCAGGGAAGTGTTTATGTAAGTTGGAGCAGGGGTTGTGGGGGAGGGAACAGCGTTTTTTTTATTTGTTTGTTCATTTGTTTGTTTTTCTTTTATTCAGAGGGGAAACTGAGAAAGGAGTTATCACATGACATGTAAATAAAGAAAATATCTAATTTTAAAAAAAAGATGCTCAATATCACTCAACAACAGGAAACAACAGGTCAAAAACTCAAGTAAGAAATCACTTACAACCAGTAAGAATGGCTCTTGCCAAAAAGAGGCATAGAAGTGATAGCAAGTGTTAAAGGGGTTGGGAATATTAATTAGTACAGTCATTATGCAAATAGTATTCAGGCTCCTCCTCATAATATGTAAAATAGAACTGTCATATAATTCAACTATCCAACTACTGGGTATATATAAAGGAAACAAAGTCAGTGTGTGAATATGACATCTGTACTCCCGTGTGTATTAAACCAACATCCATAATTAGCAAGAAATAGGAGTAGCTAAAGTGTCCATCAACCTGTAGCCAGATAAATGTACATATACATAATAGAATACTCTTCAGCCACACACGCAAAAATAGTGAAATCCTGAGACTGGCAAGATGGATCGGTTATTAAGAATGCTTAATGTTCTTGCAGAAGATGCAGGTTCAATTCTCAGCACCTACTTTGAGCACTCCCAACCACCACCTGTCCTTTTACCATAAGACTCCTCACATGCCTGCACACATATGGTAGACATAAATTCATTATGGTATGTATGTGTACACACACATTTTAAAGTAGATCCTTTTCATTTCATGGTTTCTGCAATCACTCTATACTACATAGTAACACTGCAGGAGAACCTGCTGATGAGAGAAAGATGCAGCATTTGTTTTTCTGGGTCTGGGTTACTTCACTTGGTACCATCATTTTTAGGTTCAACAGTTTATCTTTCATGATCAGAGCAAAAATATGCTTGATTTGAGAGGGTGTGGGAGGATTTGGAGAGAGGGGACATGGAAGGGGTTGAAACACTAAAATAGTAAAATTATTAGGAATAAGTTTACAGAAAGAAGGGAAAATATGATTGGAACACTGTAAAACACCGAGGCAAGAGCTAACTAAGGAGCAAAGCTACGGAAACTTCCATGTACCTGGATATATAGACTTAACCTTGTTAAAATGGAAAACTCCTCAAACTGAGATACAGTTCATGTCAACATGGCAGCTAGCTGCTTTGGAAAACTGACAGGCTTGTCCTAAAATCTCTATTGCAAGAGGCTCAGAATAACATCTTAATTTTTCACATTTATTTTAGTGTGTGTAGGGAGGGAGGGGGTGACATGCCCAGCATGGTGAAGTGGAGATCAGAGGACAGCTGGCAGGAGTTGGCTCTGTCCTTCTATCATGTGTGTTCCAGGAACTGAACTGTGGTTATCAGGTTTGTCAGCAGGCACCTTTCCTTATTGAAACTCCTTAGAGTAACTGAAAATATGATAGAGAATAATGAAATAGGAGTCCTTACATGTTCTAATTTCAGAACTGACCAAAAAGCAATGCTATTCAAAACTTCTGATGCTGGTATAAGGATTTGATACAGAGTTTGATCCAGAAGTTTGTCCACACTTCCAGGGACAACAGTACATCCACATCCACACCTCCAGAGCCAGTTGATATTTGACAAGTGTGCCCAGGTGAAAGATACAGTGGTAATCAACACAGTAGAGTGCAGCCTCATCCTACAGCCTCACATCTTACACTAAAATGAACACAAAATGGATTGAAGGTGGAAATGTAAGCAGTAAATTAAAACTTTAAGGAAAAAAAACAGAAGAGAAACAGTTTATGACCTCAGTTTGGCAAAAGATTCTTATGATGTCAAACACATAAGTAACAAAATAAAAGTATATAAATTAACTTTAGAAAACATTTATACTTCAAAGAATATTGTAAGAAGGAGCCTGTCAACAGTCAACATGGCCCCATCCATATAATCTCAATCCAAGAGTTCATGCAGATGGCCCTGCTTACACCCAATAGATCACAAAACCAAAGCCAAAGTCATGAATCTGGGGAAGAAACTGACAAAGGTAGAAGTGAAGTTGACAGAGATGTGAGGGAGAACAGAGAAGGTGTGGAGGTAACAGTGATCAGAACACATTTTATATGTGTGTGTGTTTGCATGTGTACATATATATAATACATATACACACACAAACATGTGTGTGTACGAAACTGTCAATAAGACAAATTCATTAAAATCTAAATATACCGGATAAGAGACGTCTATCTACAGAGAGCTTCTACTGCTCAATGTAGAGCTAAGACACGGAAGGTCAAACGGATTTCTCTTAGCCTTTGCATCTCATTCCATTTAAAAAGTGATTCTTAAGGATGAGCTACTTTTCACAGTTTGTAAGCCCCTTGGTGACCGAGTGTGCTCCAAGTCTTCATTGCTTCTCACCGCCTCATCTTTGCAATTGTCATGTGCTTTCAGTATCTCAAGTTTAATGCACATTTTACCTTACAGATGTCCTTGGAATACATGTGTTTCTGAACCATATTCTAAAAAACAAACAAAACAAAGCAACAGTAACAACAACAAAAACCCAATGCAAGCCTTCGAGTCTCCCTCACCACCTCCCCTCTCTGCACAGGGCTATGGTTTCTGGCTCCTCTGTTTGCTTTCTTTTGCAAGGCTACATATTACCCTCCATCTTCCTTCAATCCCTTAGGTGCATGTATTCTTGATACCTTGATTTACTTTTGAAGGTAAGAATTGCTTGTTTTACCTCTGCTTTAAACTCATAGTGTCAAGTACATAAAATAAAATCAAAGTAATTTTTTGATCAATAAATATTCTTCATATTTGGCTTTGATGTTGTCTAATGTGATGTTACTGAATTATCAATATTATTTGAAATAGGGCTGTTAAAGAGAACACTTTTGAATTACATGATTACTATCATTATCATTTTGAAAAAACAAAGTCTAGAACAGAGGTTCTCAACTTGTGGGTCATGACCTCTTTCAAGGTTGAGTGACTCTCACAGGGGTCACATATCAGACATCCTGCATATCATATATTTACATTATGATTCATAACAGTAACAAAATTACAGTTATGAAGTCGCAATGAAATAATTTTATGGTTGGTGGTCACCACAACATGAGGAACTGGATTAAAGGGTCGCAGCATTAGGAAGGTTGAGGAAACACTGCTCTAAAACCAAGTTGTATTTAAAAGAGTAATTTTGCTTTTACCAAGGAGCAGTTGGATAGAGAATGTCATCATGGATTGTAAGCGGGCTTCCTATTTCTTGGATATAATACTTCCTGGACCGCTCAGATACGCTGTGCTATTTTGGTATGCCTTTGGATTTATATTACAAGCAGTCCACTGTTTTCCGTGCCTGGACCATCTGAAATAATGAAAAATCTCCTTTGGTCTTGCAGGCAGTCGGTGACTGGATGGGCCTACTCAGCCAAGAAACCAATGTTGGTGTTTCCACCCTACCACACCTAAAACAAAGGTTTGAGAACCTGACGGGCAAGGTCATCCCCAAGTAATAACCAATTCAAATCCAAATAACGCCCTAAGGCATAAAATTCTCTAAGCCCCTGTCTTTATAAACACTGTCTTTATTTTTATCAGTTTGTTTTTAATACCCTTTGGGCTTTCCTAGTTGAAATTGAAAGTGCCAGAAAAACGCTGCGAATACTGCCATGGTGCTTACAGTTTAGCCAGAAGTGGTAAGCAGTGGAAATATCAAGACGCCATAATTAAAGTCTTGTCAAATTACAATCCCTGTGAGATACAAATGAGGCAGTATCCAACATGGCCTTGACATGGACCAAGGGTAAGGCCCTTGGTTAAGGTGTTGGAAAAGTCCATGTATATGGAGTGAGGAGGAGGGAAGCGGGGGTGGAGGAGGGGGAAATGGACAATTGGAAGGGATCCACTAGCTACGATTTCCATTGTTTATCCTTTTAGAGATTTTTGGTCAGTGTTGGGTAGAGGCTTTCCCTGCCTCTGTCCAGTCTTAAGGATTATTACAAAAAAATAATCTCAAAATGTATGGTCAGGGCCTAGAGAGATAGCTCAGTGGGAGCACTTGTTGATCTTCAAGAGTTCAGTTACCAGCATGCACACGCCCCTCACAATTCCATATCCAACTACCTGATGTCTGGTGCCTACTACTGCCCTCTGTAGGCACCTGCACTCATGTATCCAAACCTACTAAGTGCCAGTCTGTCTGCCTCTCTCTCTCTCTCTCTCTCTCTCTCTCTCTCTCTCTCTCTCTC
>NW_022196906.1:78657349-78657475 GCF_008632895.1 Mastomys coucha | reverse complement strand
CTCTCTCTCTGTCTCTGTCTCTCTGTCTCTGTCTCTCTCTGTCTCTGTCTCTGTCTCTCTCTCTCTCTCCTTTCTCTCACTTTCTTGAAAATAATCTTAAAAATCTTTTTTTTTTTTTTTTTTTTT
>NW_022196906.1:78645353-78657336 GCF_008632895.1 Mastomys coucha | reverse complement strand
AAAAAAAACAAAAACAAAAATCAAACAAACAAACAAAAAAAAACGATTTTTTTAAAAAAGGTACTATCAACTGAATAGAATATGGAAAGTCTACAATTAAGATCAATTTTAGACCGATTATGGGTTAATCCTATAAATGTGTAACTACAGACAGATTTTCAACATCGTCAGTAAACAACTGTACACTAAGCGATTATTGTGCTGCCAGTATCCTGTTGTCTATGACCCCAGTGACAGAGAATTTTGCTTCCAGCAACTAAACCAAGAAGAAAAGATTTAGGAGGAAAATAGCAAATTTTATTTCAGACCTGTTTTGTATTAAAATGTATTCAACATGCAATAAGATCTTCAGAGCCAGGGGGAACCCAGGGAGCAATCTAGGTGTTAATTTACTCTATAAAGGTAAATGAAACCTGGGGAGAAAAGATGCTGATAGAGCTACACATGGCAGTTGTTAGGCAGAAGGGGCAGAGCTAGCAGCCAGAGTATTCCAGAGCCAGCTGCATGAATGTGTGAACTGTTACTCGCAGGAATCTGTGCTCATCAGGGCTCTGCCAGACTTTGGATGTCCTCCAACAGTATATGTGTCAAAGACTAGGCCTCTAAGTGATGGCGTTTGGCAGTGAGAGGTAAGCCCTATAAGCAGGCCTTAGGGCAATGGGACCATGTTCTTAAATAGTTAAATAAGATTATGAGAACCTTTCCTCCATTTTTTTCGTTTTGCCTTCTGGCTAGTGAGTGGACTTACCCGACCCCCAACCCTATGCATTTCTTCCATATGTTGCTGTTTGAGGAGACAAAAGCAGTAAGATTGCTTGACCACACAGATTGGAACCTACAGAATCATGATCTGGAATAAGCTTTTTCTTTTTGCAAGTTTGTAATTGTGTGTATCTTGTTATAATAATAGAAAGCTGACTAATACAGAAAGGAGGTAGCACATAGTGGGATCATTGCTGTAACTGTGATTCATGATGGTATGGAGGAGTCTCTGGAATTGACCATTAGGAGGTTATATAATTCAAGACTAGAAAAAAAAGGCCTAAAGTATAGTCATTTAAGATTAATGGGTGATGCCATTTGGGGCACAGATGATCAGAATACAATTAAAAATGCTATTAAGAATGGAGGCAATAAAGACTGTACTCTTGAGGAGTCTACTAGGAATGAAACTAAAAGCTCACTCCAGTTATGCCATAGCAACATTTGACAGCATCTTGTTCATTTGGCCATGGTTAGTTTATCCGATAGCAAAAAATGTCCAGGCAGTAAAACATCTTACTGTTGCATGCATCTTACTGGGTGCTTTGGACAAGTTGACTTGTGACCGTTGCAGGCAATGGACAGAGTAGACAGTTTTGCAGAATCTCCACGGCTTACAAAGTTATAGCCATGGAAGGTGCAGTTGTTAGTAGCAATTTTAAAAAGCCAACTGCTTCAGATAGAAAACATTAGGAAAGATGCCTGGATGCCATCTTAGAAATCTTCCCAGCCCTAAGGTCTATCATAAGCTTCTGAGAACAGAAATGCAAACCTATGCCAGAAAATTGACACAGTTTGATTTTTTAAAAAGCCTCAGGGTACCTACATGTCCAAGACTATTTCTCTAAGGCTGTGGTTCTCTTCCTTCCTAATGCTGGGGCCCTTTAATACAGTTCTTCTCATGTGGTGAACTCAGCCATAAAATCTCTTCATTGCTACGTCATAATTTTGCTACTGTTATGAGTTGTCATGCAAATATCTGATGTGCAGGATACCTGATAGGTGACACCCATGAAAGGATCATCCTACCCTGGAGGCTGAGAATCATTGACTGTTTTGAACAGGCAAGGCATTCATTGGCTACTAAACCTCTGGTGGCATCTCGTGGCACTCTCCAAGTAATGATAATTTGCAGTCATGAGAAGTGCAAGATCTGGGGATCTTAGAAGTATTTCCAGAGATTCTGGAGAAACACATAGATGTCAGGAAACATGCTGCTATGTCAGAATTTCTGCAAACTGTCAAAGCTGTAGTAAGGTCCCTGGGAAGGAAAAGGTGCCAGAAACACATGACACTCACAAAAGCAAAAGACAACAGGCAAGACAACCGCAAGACAGCTCCATGTGCTGTGTGCCAGGGCTGTAAGGCAGAGCTCCCCAGACCTCTGGCAGCCAACATCTGCTACAGTGTGTCCAGATGCTGGACATGCAGCTTGAGGATGTAATCTGTCTTGCTCCGTTTCAGTATTGCTCTTAGAAAATAATATTCTTCCTGTTTGCATTGTGCTGTCACTGATTCTTATACAGGTGCAGGTTTGAATTCCACCTTCAAAAGAGTCTCAACAGAGTCCCCCTGGAACCTCAGACAGATGGCAGCTGGACTATTGAGAGCCGCAGAGCACTTAGTATTTGGGCAACTCTTGGAGATACGATGGACACACTTTGCAATGCAATGTAGACATGGATCTCTGGCCAGGGTGGGGATCACTATGTGAGAGAGCCTTGGTTTGCATATGTTAAAGGCTTGGTACCCTGAGTGGCACTATGAGGGCTGAGTAAAACCTCTGAGAGGTAAGGCCTCCTTTGTAGGTCCCTAAGTCATTGGAGGCATACCTTCTGAAGGCATTGTGCTTCTCTGGACCTTATTTATGTTGGATTTTGCTGCCTAGTTGATGAGGTAAGCAGTTTTTCCTTGCCCATCATTCCATCCAAGATCTGCTGTCTTGCAAGAGGACGAAAGCAAAGCTTTTTGATGAGAAGCTGGAGCCTCCAGATTTACGATCCCAAATAACCTCCCTGTTTTTGATCAGTTAAGCATCTTGTGCATTTGTTACAGTGATGGGAAGCTAGCGACAGCGATGGCTCTGCGTCTAGAAATTCTTAGTAACTTTATCTTTGACTCTGTGTTTTGTAAGTAAAGTTGCATGGTCTGATGGGACATGCATGTGCGGAAAAAAAACCGCATATGTGCACATCCGCCATTCTTGCTTCCCTATTCAGGCATTACATGCATAACAACTCATACTTAGCCTTCTGGTGAATTCACTTTGTGGGGAGATGGCAAGGATACAATACAGTACGAATGTGTTCTATTTTGGACTGAGTAAGGGAAGAGAAAGATACAGGCTGAAAGCTGTGAGGGGCCGTGCACATGCAAGCTAGTACAAAACCAGTTCTAAGAGAAGAATGACAAGAAAGCCAGACTCTTTTCCTAAGTCAAGCTGCTTCTCTGTGACAACTAAACCCTTGGAGGGAGACAGTGATGGGAGAGAGAACTGGGCAACCTCAGTTTCTTCTCCTCCTACATCTCCCATGCTCATCAGTAAGCCAGCCACAGTGTTGGTTGTATGAGGGCACATCAACTCACACATGTGTCATATATTCAGATAAGCTGCACAACAGAACAAGTGATTGCAGCGGCCCCCAGAGTTCTGGGAGGGATAGAATCCGCAGACTGTGTGAGGTACACAGTAATAGGTTTCCTAATGGAATACTTTAGAATTTGAACTTAAAGTTGACATTGTCATATAACAGTATAATCCAAACCCCATGCTAATATTTCGTGATTTTAATTGTTTTCCTTCTGAGGAGGACAACACTAAATAGCAAATATAAAGTTGCCAAGGCAAGTGGAGAAAGAAAGAAGAAAAGGGCTTTATGTGTCCATTATTTTTAGTGGTAACTTTTAATGCATTTTGAGCAAAAGGACTTGCATTTTGAATTTACTCTGGGCTCCCAGTCATGGAGCCAGTCTGGGGAGGGTTGTTAGCACATATTGTGCAAATACAGTTCTGTTCCCAGGGTATGAGGGCAGGAGTTTCCATGTTTGCTCTCCCAGCTGGCAGATGGCCAGGACTCCGAGGAACATTGCTCACTTCCCAAGTCTGTCCTTCTTGCCGTCTGTCCAGAGACTGCAGACTCTAGACAGATGCGGAGGTGGAGTGGGCCCTACCTATTTTTAAGAAAGCAATATAAGAGTCACTAGTGGGAAGCCAGATTTCAGAAGGCCAGGGTTCAGTGGTAGAGCACATGCCTAGCCTACACATAGCCCTGGGTTTAAGTTCCATTACCACAAAACAAAAAGACCCATGAAAACCAAGACCAATACTTAAAAATCTTGTGCAATGCAGTCAGTGCAGAACAAAACATCACTTTTTAAGTTAGATAGTACACTTGAGCAAGACCTTTTAAATTTTCTCCTTTTATAAAATTTTTATTGTTTAGAATTTTCTTTGTTGTTAAGGAAAAAACACTAGCAAATAAGGAAAAAACACTAGCAAATAAGTCAATGCACAGCACAGCAGGTCGTCCTTGGCACTTGACATCTTTGGTCTTCTTTTGTCCAAGTATAGTGGTAGGCTACAATATACTAAGCACCCTCAGTTTTTTCTCCTGATCAAATTGTAACCTGTGATAGACATATGCCTGAAGCTGCCTAGAAATGGAAATTCCATCTGTGCCTTTGAGAAATGTTTCTCTTAACTTGAGGCCAACTGGCCCCATGGGACTCACAGTTGCTTCATTAGCAGCTAATGAGTAAAAAGCTCAGGGCCAGAGAAAAAGGGAAATTCCTCCCTTTATGATCCAAGGTTCAAGGTTAAGGCATTAGTATAGAGAATAAAACTGGCTTACAGAAAACCAAAACACACCCTTCACTAATGAAAACACAAACGGCACATAGCATGAGACATCTTTGAGCGATTATACCTAAAAGCTAATACCGCTTGTATGGAGCTCATTAGATTTTCAACCATTTCCCAGAGTGTCATATTATAGCCTCCTACTCAGAACTAATTCCTGGATGAGGCTCTGCCTTTCAACAGGTTTACTGATCACACAGGGAAAGCCAGAGCGGGAGCTAATTTGTTTCCATGGATTGCCAGGACTGGCTCTCATGATCAGGAGCCTGTTTCTTCAGTGTGAACAAGTTAGGATTTCATCTCAGCTGACAGCCACAGAATTAGACACTCTTGACAAATGAATCTGTTTGTTCACTCTGGTGTAAGTGGTTCAAGCCAAAATATTTGAAGGAAAAATAGTGAGAGAAAGATTATTATTTACATCTGAGATAGAGTGGTAAACTCATTTGACATGCGCAATAATACTTGGCTTGAAATTCCTTGAAAAATCAGCATCCAGCATGGTTGTTCACACCAGTAATGTGGGCAAGAGCACTTAGGATGTAGAGACAGAAGAATCAGAAGTTGAAGGTCATCTTTGGCTACATAGGAGGTTTGGAACCAGCCTGGATTATGTGAGACCCTATCTCAAAAAACAAAAACAAAAACAAAAACAAAACAATCAGAGATCAGGAGAGCTGTCCTTTCATCAACATCTCTTGCTTAACAATCTGATGTAAGGAAGAACCAGATTTCTGGCATGTCCACACCTCTCAATTCCCTTTCCCAAGTCAACAGCAGAGCCAGAGTCAATGATCTAGCCAACTCTACGGACCTCTTGGATATCATTAGGTCTGCTCCAGACCCTTGCCATTTGTCATGTGTCTTCAGGATGCTGGCTACACATTTTTCTTTCCATAGTTGGTCTTATTCATTTCAAATTTAGAATAATTACATATTTCATTATAGTCAATATATAAGTGTGCAAGTTAACCAACACTGTTCAAATCCTATTGCACATGATGCAAAAAAAAAATAACAGCAACAGAGAGGAAGGGAGAAAGGAATGGAGGGAGAAGGGAGAGAGTGAGGGGGGAGGTTGGTTGTAAGACACCACTTGGGGGTTTTCATTAGTCAGAAGAGTGTTGTGGGCAACTCCAACTATCTGTGAACTGTTGCTGATGTCTAGCTCACTACCTGTGTCTCCTTATCCATGGAACAAAGGACATCAGCAGCCAGGCATGGTGGCACATGCCTTTTCCCCTAACACTTAGAAGGCAGAGGCCAGTGGATCTGTGTGAGTTTGAGGTCCACTTGGTCCACATATTGAATTCTAGGCTAGTCAGGTTCCTCTCAAAAAAAAAAAAAAAAAGGAATATCAGCGAGATTGTCCTTGGGAGCATGTGATGCTCAGTGGCAAACCACAAAATCTCCATCAAGCATGGGATTGTACAAGTGTGCCAGTCATAAGCCACCTACACGACTTTCCATATTAACATAGAGTTTATACTGCTATTCACTTCATATTTTAAGTGTGGACTGCTTCAGACTTAAGAGAGTCAAGGCCATTTTAAAAGGGAAACCCTAAGATGCCATTTGCTTCCATCTCACTGGACTGAGTCTTGGGAAGCCTAAACTTGACCTTGTCTAGATTTCTATCTACAATCCTCTTGGTCCATTGCATTGCTTATATGACAAGGCTCATCAAGTAGGCTCCAACTTCTGACTTCACCAATCTTAATACATGAATACTGTCTACACAGAAAGCCTAGACACTTCAGACTTTTATTTGTATGAAAGAACACAAAGATAAGGAGAGAAAAAAAAAAACATGACTTCTGGCTTTGACATTCCTTATAAGTACCGTATTTGAAGAGACAAGGAAATGACTGTTTGCTAATGAAACACTCTTGAAAACACTGTTGCTTGTAGTAAGGAAATAGTAACCTTCAGAAGGGGGTGCTGAGAGCAGGCTTCCAGAGATGCTCATGTCAAGATGCTCAATGAAATTCTCACCAAAAGAAGGATGGTGAAGAAAGAGCGGAACAGACAGAAAAGGCAGTGACCTTTGAAAAGCCGTCACTGTTTGTGCTCAAAGAACATCCCCTGCTTTCTTGGCTAAAAAAATTTTTTTGAGTGTCCTCAGACTGAGAACTGGGGGCATCTTGTTTGGTTTTGGGTAGGAGAATAATTACCATCCGCACCCCACAAATGTGAGTAAGCCTGCACGGAAATAAGCCATCCAAGTCCATGACGAACATCAAAATTGTAGACATAAGGAGCAGAGCAGAAAATTGTAGCGTGACAAAATAGCTCCATTTAATTATGTGAAATTACATAGAATTTTCATCTTCTGTAGAGGTGCTTTATTTAAACTTACATCTAAAGGCACGTCTTTGGTTAATGCTACTTTCATTGCTAGTGAGGAAGTTGACAGGATGGAACCGGATTCCTTGACTTACAAGTTACATGACAGTTTGCAATGCTTAGCATTTTTTCAAAGTTGTAGAGTCACCCTTGACCTTTGTGAGAGACTTGTTTAAAACTACAGGCCACCTGATAACATTTTCTTGTATCTGCACGTTTCCTAGCCTATGGAGGACTTCCTGGTTTTTCCTCAGAATAAATGTCAGATTTGGGTTCCAATATCTACTCTAAACTTCCACTTCTGGGGGACATCCTAGGAGAAGGTGTCCCTCCATATGAGGCACTGGAAGCCCCTGAAACTTCTCTTGGCAGCCCTGATTGCTGGGTCATTCCAGGAAAGGGTCAATATTGACTCAGTCTTAGTCCAATCAGGACAGCTGCTGTCCCTGACTGCATGACTGCAGGATAGAAACAGCGGTGACCTCATCAACCTCAGAACTCAGTGAGCATCATCACCCATCGGCTCCCATCATCCCTTTCAGTGAAATGATCAGCATGCTTTCCATGAAGTGAGCTTTGGTCTGCTGCCAACAGTACATTGATTGAACCAGGGACTGGGGCCTTAAGATCACCCTCAGTCAAATGTTATTCAGATTCTCTTCTCTAGGAATTAAAATAATAAATATCTAAAGAAACATGAAGAGAAGATTGAGTTGGGCATAGAACGCTGCTGCTTTCCCAGTGCCATGTGTAAGGAGGTTCATTGGAGTCTATGTCTGGCTTTGCAATCACCCATAACTTCTCTATGATCCAGAGTTACATTCAAGCAATCCAGAAAAGGCCCGGCCTACATATGATAGCTAAAAATGAACTTAACTAAATAATTTCACAATAACTAAATAACTAAGTAATTTTACAATAAAATAATAAATAACTGCTTCAATTGTGCACCATCCAAGGCCCCTCTATGCACTTTGTGGGTTTGTTCTTTGGGGCTACTCTAGCCCCCTAACAAGCCAGGGGCTTGATGTTTTGTACAAGTCAGGCTCCTTCTTTTATTCCCATTGCATCCACGTATGATGTGTGTGTCAAAGTAGAGAGTCACAGAGATACAAGCTTGTCCAACTCAGTATACTTTCACCTCCCAAGGCTTAGTGTAACAGAGGCTCTGTTTTCTAGACTTGTCTTACAATGGCTTTGTTAGCTACGCTTATCTTAATGGTCATTTAAGAAGTTTTCCTGAAGCACTTAAAAACCAATACCAAAGGAACTGAAAGGGACTCCTATTGCTAGAACCAGTTATTTTTCTTCTGCATGGAGTCTTCTAAGGGAGAACACATCAGCTACACTTCACCTTGACCTTCATTATTAGGCCTAGATGAAACACTTTAAGAAACAACAGTAATTGCCTCTGTCAGAGGAAATGACTTGGCAAGCATACTGTGTGGAGATGTCATCATTCCCCAGTCTTCCATATGCAATATAGTTCCATCTATTCTATCCTGATTCCAGCGATGGATGGGGGCAGGGAGCCTGACCTAAGCTGGGCCCGTTATTCTCACTTTGGGAAACGTGAAATTAGATAAGACAAATGTTGAGTTTGTTTGTGGTGGGAAGCAAAGCTTTTCTTCAGTGAGCAGAGTGCAGGGTGATGAGTTATTTGAGGAGCAGTCAGCAGAGGGCAAGAATGAAGGTGGTCAGCAGAGCAGAGTTGACATGGAGGGCCCAAGGGCTGGAGGGAAGACCAGAGACAGAGAGAGCAGAAAGGCTTTGTGGGAACTTTTTCATTACCGAGCTTAAAGTTCCTCATAAAAATGGATTCTTTAGAACAAATTCTACCTTCCTTAAACTAACATGAGTGGATTTCTTTGAATAAAGCTTGGATGACTAAGAAGCAAGGTGTGATCATCAGGACTTTAGCTTTAGTCACAACTGACCCTCAGCTCTAAGCTTGATTTAACAGCTTGTTTTATGTCACCTGAATCATAATCACCTTCACAGGAAGGCCCCATATTGCACATTCCACCCACAGAGATGAGTGGATCAAGATTTCTTCCGGCTGGGAACGGATGACACAAACGATGACGTCAACATCATGTGAGAAGCTTGTTACAGAGTCACAGGGTCTCTAACAGACATCCCAGGAAGTATAGTCCTGTTTCAGTTTCACTTAATTCCAAGAGAATCATAATTATGAGCTTGTAAAAGCAATCACACTATACAGGTGAACCTAAGCTTAATTTCTCTAATTCAGAATTGAAGGCTGAGAGCTTAAAGATCGCTCATTTGATACATAATCATGGATGAGTCCCCCTCCCAGAGCCCTGCTATCTACTGTCTCCTCCAGTCCCTCCTCCCTCAACAGTTAAAAACCAAGAAGATGGAAAGACTGGGCAATTTATCAATCTGACTAAGAACGTGGGTGGTCAAGACCTGACCTTTGGGAAGCACTCTTTTGCTCTGAGGTAAAATTTTCACTGACAAGATTTTTTTTAAGTGATTAGTGCAGGCTTTTAACATGACTACAGAAGCAGATTTATCTCCTCCCCTTCCTGAGGAGACATGAAGATGACGATGGGGAAGGTTGCTTCTAAGTATAAATCCCAATGACAAAATGGGAAAACAGACAATGCTATGTGCCAGAAGTTAAGAAATGAGAGAAATTTGTAGGGGAGGAAGGCCCCAGTCTGTGACAGAAAGAGAGGTGGGGGAAACCGGGAGAGGGACTGGGGCCGGTGAGGGAGGACTGGAGGTGGTGGTGGTGGTGGGGTTGCTCTGCCAAATTTTCTGTGGGGCTAACTGCTCCACTGAGGCAAAGGTGAACCAAACAAGGCGCCTACCTGCCCTGTGGGAGGCCAGATGCTGGCTCTCCCCAGAGGTGAGAGTAGAGCCTCAGGGTCAGGAAAGCCAAGTTCAGACAAACCATGCCAGGCTCCATAGCCGTGCAGGGCTTAGCTGCCCACTACCCTGCAGAAGGAGACAAGGCTATCTTCTGCATCAACCCCAGAGGGAGTCCTCTCACTATTGAAGCTATCTAGAGGGCAAGGCTGGCTGCAAAATATTTGTTGAGAACAAAATAAAAGACTCAGACAAGTGAAGGGTGTGTTGAGAGGAGCGATGCCCCAAGAATCCCAAGACCAAAAGTATACGCAGAACTACTAGCCAAGGACTAGAATTTGGGCCTCCTGACATGGACTATCTATCTAAGAGCATGAGCTTCCTGGGAGGACACCGAAGAATCTACTGTGCGGCCCAATAGAGGGACACAGTAAGTGGAAGTGGCAGGCAGCCTCAAGCTCTGTGGAGCTGCTGAGTCCTGGTGATGGCATAACCAGGCAGATTTTGTTTGTTTGTTTGTTTATGCATCAAGAATGGGGACTTTCTGAGAACCATTGTACAAAGAGCTACAGAAGACCATGCTGGGATAACAGACCTGCCCAGGACAGACATCTCAAAGAAGGATCCACAAGAGAGCAAAGTGATTCTAATACAGCCTGACAACCTGAATTCAGTCCCTGGAACCCACTTAACGGAAGGGAAAAAACCCTAACTCCCAGGGGTCAGCCTTTGTTTTCCACAGGTGCACTGAAGCACATGATTGCTCCCACCCCCCAACTTAAATATAACTTTTTAAAAATCCATGGTATCCAGCCGGCTTAAAACAGTTAGCTGATATCTGCCATGTCTGCTTATTCTCCATTTACCCTGATCATCTCTGTGCCTAGAGGTGCCTGGCATCTAGGGACAGAATCACCAGGCTCCTGGCTTCCATGTGCTGGCAGGTTAGGCCAATGGGAAGCACCTGCAGCCTTGTGGAATCAGGAGGGAGGAGCATCACCAAGGGCCCTCTCTGCCCAGGCTGTTTCATGAACAGCTCACATCTCTCACATCTCTGCTCACATCTCAGCTGCCAGGTCTTCTCTCTTCCAGGTTCCAGAAACCCCACCCACTCCTGGCTTCCGGCTAGGATGCTCATTCCTTGGTGCCCCACCTTTCCATCCCAGTACCTGTAACCTGTTTATATCCTTACCAAAGTCCCTCTATTAGGTGCCGTTAAAAACTGTGAACGTGACCTCCCCTTTATGCAATGACCCCCAAATAATAAGCATTTGCATCTGAATAGAATGACTTGAACTTACACAGCCCTTAGTTTAGTATTTGTAGAAGGTGAATTCTTCTCTTGAATTCTCCCTTCTGAGTTTAACTAGAAGAGTCCTTGTGGGTGCATATGTGCCCATGAGAAAGAAAGAGTTTGAGAGTAAGAAAACTGTTGTGTCTTAGTTCCTGTTTTTGAAGTAATCACATGGAAAAGATTTTCTAGCGCTGATGTTCATTGATGGCTTCTTTGAAGAATAGGAAAGCTATGCAATAGTAACATTTGGCATTATTGGGTAAAATATACATTAGTAGGTACTTCATTATATGGGTAACATACCTGCTCACAAATGAATTATCTCTTACTATGGCATTGCTCATGGTATGTACCCTAGCACAGCTGTAATCTGATGATTCCTTTACAAGGAAAAATCACAATAATCATTGTAATCATAAGAAATAGTAGTTATAATCATAATATACATATAATTTTGAGTCCTGATTTTTCCACTTAAAGACTCATAATGACCATGCTTTCCATGTTTCCACATAATTTTCATAATCATTACTTGCAAATTCTGCATTGTATCTAACCATGTGACTGCACCATGAATCCCAGACCACACTGTTCCATTTTCTCCTAGGCAGGTTTTCCACAACCTATATGAAATTTTACTGTGCATAAAATAACATGAAAGAACTGAATAGGCATGAGTTCTGTCCTTAGGGGAGTATGATGGGTCTTAGTTTGATCTAGGAACAAGCTGGCCTCTAAAACAAAGAAGTCTCATGGAGAAGTCACTTCTCAGAGAAAAGGGAGCTGGAATCCATGGTAACCGTCTGGTAACAGACAGTTCCTGTGTGTGTGTGTGTGTGTGTGTGTGTGAGAGAGAGAGAGAGAGAGAGAGAGAGAGAGAGAGA
>NW_022196906.1:78567165-78645342 GCF_008632895.1 Mastomys coucha | reverse complement strand
GAGAGAGACAGAGACAGAGACAGAGACAGAGACAGAGACAGACAGAGACAGACAGAGACAGAGACAGAGATAGAACAGAGACAGAGAAAAGAGTAGAGAGACAGAGAGACAGAGAAAAAGACAGAAAGAGACAGAGACACAGAGACACAGAGAAAGGCAGAGAGAGACAGAGAGAGATACAATACAATACAATACAATACAATATAATACAATACAATACAATACAATACAATACAATACAATAATTGACAAGTTACTTACATAGCCATGATAAATAACTCTATGGGAAAATACCAGTGAGATTCTGGAGAAACAATAGCTCACTGTTTGGGAGCCATTGATCTCCATGGGAAGCCAATGGATTCTTCTGTTCTGGAGAGTTCCAGAAAACCCAATGAGAGAGAGAGAGAGAACTGGTGTCAATCAACCTCATCCCTGTAAGCAGCACATAAGGCTGCTTCAGGCAGCCAGTGGTCCCTGTGGTAGGCGCGACAAGAGGTGTCTGTCCCTCTGTAGCTGCACACAGTGACCATATCCATAAGGAGTCAGAGCAAGAGGCAAGCACAAACTTTGTGCATGTGCTTAGATGAAGTTCCCCCAAATAACTATGGGAAAACCCTTGAGGAGGCAACCAGCTTCAGAGACAGATCTCACTGGGGAGAGCCTTTGGGAGGATAGCTGTTGAGACAGAAGGTTTTTTGTTTTGTTTTGTTTTGTTTTGTTTTTTTGTTTGTTTTTTAAGTACTACTTACTATCAGTGGTGTCTTAATTTCTCTCTGGGTATTGGAAAGCTGGGAAGATAAACTGTGCTTTTTAATTTTTTTCACTAGGTGCTGTGAACACAGACACTTCATTGCTCTAAAGAAATTGGGGTGAGAGTAAAAATTTAGTTCAGTAGGAGGAGCATAAATCTGAGTATATCCAAAGTATATTTTTAAAAAATCATACTGGGAACATTAAAATTCTTAGTAAAATAAAATTTCCTAGGTCTCTGGACACTGCTATGGTCTCACGACTGCAGTAAAGGACATATTAAGGAACAGGTCGCCAATCTACAGAGTCTCCAGAGGACAGCTACTGTAAGGCTGCTCACTTCCCTGAGGGGATATGGCAGTATGCAGTGTTCAAGCTCCAAGTCTGCACTTATTTTATGGCTAAGACTCTTACCATTAATACAGCATCTATAGCTAATTGGTGTGTCCCAGATACGAAAAGAAAAATCAAGCACGAGACAAAACTAATCCCAACAGTGGAGAGTTTGCCCTAAATGTACATTATTGAAAACATATGAGCTTCCTTCTTCAGTTTTAATGTGTATGGAATTACTGGGATGGCAGACTTTCGATGTATTCAGTTGCATGCTACAAAAGCCCAACTTGAATGAAGGTAATGATGGCTTATTACAAAGTCCCTGAAGTGACACCTCAGAGAAAGTAAGTAGGGAACAGTGGAAGGGGAAGAAGTGGAGCTAGCCTGAGTGTGACAGTTGCTGCATTGCCCTGCCTGTCTAGTTCACTACAGTACATGTTTTACCCCAAGGCAACTCAGAGAAGAAAGAGTTTATTTGGCTTATAGTTCCAGAGGAATAAGAGTCTATGATGGTGGAGTGGAGACAGAGGGCCAGGAGCAGTTGTGAGCTCCCATCTTGAACCACAAGGAAGCAGAGAGTGCAAACTAGAAATGGCATAAGTCTTTAAACTCTCAAATTCCGCCCCCAGTGCTAAGCTTTCTCCAACAAGCCCACACCTCCTAAACTTCTGCAAACAACATTACCAGGTAGGGACCAAGTGTTCAAATGCCTAAGAATTATGGGGGACATCTTATTCAAGCCACCATAAGCCTCTCACCAGAAAAGTTTGGAATGACCACTATTCTTTTTTGTCCACACACACTTGCATTTTGACATACAGTGTTGTCTCAGAGCTCTTTAACAAATACAATTCTTAATCAATCTGACAAAATTGATCAGAAAAAGAGGGCAACAATGCCCACCTCCTGGGGATGAAACTGAAGGATGTGGCTCAGCAGCGGATGATGGCTGGTGCTGTACTGATGAGTTAGTCTCAACACGTGCTGTTCACTGTATTAGTGGCACATTGTATGTCTATCATTTCTGTTTCAGTAAGTTATGGCTCACTGTACTCATACACTCAAGAGTCAGTAAAGATGAGGAGGCCATACAGGCACAGGTTGCCATCCTGGGTGACTGGAGTCCTAGTGCCTTTACTTTTTGAGGGGTCAGTGGACGTCATTCACTATATCACTAAAAATACTGTGTAAATCACACTCAGTCTTTGTGCATGAGGTGCATGTGTAATGCAAATAAACAATGTGTTTCAACTTGTTTTCCCTGCCTAAAGATATGGATTTATGTAGATATTTCAGTCTCTAAGAATTTTGAAATTTAGAACAGTTAGGGTCTCGGCATTTCAGATGAGGGACTAAGCACCTTGTTACTTGAGCGGAATTCATAGCAAGCACCGTGGAAAATGGCAAGATGTCAAAGCACCACCCTGAATGCATACATCAAGCACAGGGATCGAAGTGCTACTTGGGAACAGGCTTACATTTCTACTCCTATTCAGCCAGTCAGACACCAAGAACCTGGCATGACTGTGGGCTAGTCTAGGCTCTGTGGAACCACCAGCCCATCTGGAACCCATAAAACCCCTGCGTCTGGAGAAACAGGATAAATCCAAGAATCAGTAAAACATTTTGTGTGTCTGTGTGTGTGTGTGTGTGTGCTTGTTGGGTTGTTGGGAGAGGTCAGAGGTCAAACTTGGGTTTTATTCCTCCAGAGTTTGGCACATGGTCAGTAGGCTAGTTTGGTAGGCTACTGAACCTGGATGATCCACTCCCTCCTGGTCTTCTGACCTTGTGCCACCAGGCTAGACTTTAGCTTTATACAGATTCTGAGGACTGAATCTAGATCTTCATGCTTGTACAGCGAGGACTGTGTAGGCTGAGCTGTCCCCGGCTCCTCAGCCGCAAGAAAACAGTTTTGAAATAATCATCCTCTCTATAGCTCCTGACTCAGATGAGAGTGTTGAGTGCAAACAGATCTCCATTAAGGAACTAAGGAACTTTCAGCAAACCAAGGCCCTGGTATGTCACTTAATTAAAACGGTGAGATAGGGGCTGGCGAGATGGCTCAGTGGTTAAGAGCACTGACTGCTCTTCTGAAGGTCATGAGTTCAAATCCCAGCAACCACATGGTGTCTCATAACCATCCGTAATGAGATCTGATGCCCTCTTCTGGTGTGTCTGAAGACAGCAACAGTGTACTTAGATATAATAATAAATCTTTAAAAAAAAAAAAAAGAGTAAAACGGTGAGATAAAATACACTAAGAATTAGCCTAGAAGATCGGAATACACAAAGTACAATCCACAAACCACAAGAAACTCAAGAAGAAGGAAGACCAAAGTGTGGATGCTTCGTTCCTTCTTAAAAGGGGGAACAAAATACCCATGGAAGGAGTAGCAGAAATAAACTATGGAACAGAGACTGAAGGAAGGACAATCCAGAGACTGCTCCACCTGGGAATCCTTCCCTTATTCAATCATCAAATCCAGACACTATTGTGGATATTAGCAAGTGCTGGCTGACAGGAGCCTGATATAGCTGTCTCTGGAGAAGCTCTGACAGTACCCGACTAATACAGAAGTAGAGGCTCACAAGCCATCCATTGGACTGAGTACAGGGTCCCCAGTGAAGGAGCTAGAGAAAGGACCCAAGGAGCTGAAGGGTTTGTAGCCCCTTAGGACGAACAACAATATGAACTAACTAGTATCCTCAGAGCTCCCAGGGACTAAACCACCAACCAAAGAGTACATACGGTGGGACTAATGGCTCCACAGCATATGTATAGTAGAGGATGGCCAAGTTGGTCATCAATAGGAGGAGAGGACCTTGGCCCTGTGAAGGTTCTGTGCCCCAGTGTAGGGGAATGCCTGGGCCCGTAAGCAGGAGAGGGTGGAGTTGTAAGGAGGGGAAGTGGGAGGGAATAGGGGACTGTTTTAGTTTTGAGGTTTTTTTTTTTTAATTTTTTTCTTATTTTATTTTATTTTTATTTTTATTTTGGAGGGGAACCTGGGAAAGGAGATATTGTAAATAAAGAAAACATCTAATTAAAAAAAAAAAAAAAGAATGAAGACCTCTGTCTGGCAATACTAGAAGCTACACCTATCCACTTTGCAAAAGTATTCTCTCAACCCCAAAAAACAAACCCAGGCAGTATAAGTATTCATAGCCATTATGGAGTCAGTAGACATACAAGTCATGATTACACCACTAAAATTAGGATAAGCTAAAACAAAACAAAAGAAGAAAGGAAGAAGAGGAGGAGGAGGAGGAGGAGAAGGAGCAGAATGAGGAGGAGGAGGAGGAAGAAAGAAGAAGAAGAAGAAGAAGAAGAAGAAGAAGAAGAAGAAGAAGAAGAAGAAGAAGAAGAAGAAGAAGAAGAAGAAGAAGAAGAAGAAGAAGAAAAAGAAGAAGGGCATTAACTTTAAAGTCCTCATTGGGGCTTTCCACTTTTAGTTTTTCCTTCTCTTTGTTCTTTATTTCTGCAGTCTTATAATTCCAGTTTTCCACCTGAAAATCTTCAAGTCTACGACAGCCCCACGGACCCCCATCTGTGAGCTTACACTCTGAAGGTTTGGTAACCACTTTACAGTTCCGTTTTGGTTTCACAGTTACTAAGCTGGGTGCTTTATGATTTCCAAGAAGCCGGAATATTTGCTATTAATTCGGGATGTGGTGAGAAAATGTGGTGCTTTTTCCTATGTTTTCCTTTGGGAAGCATACTGTTATTTTTCTTTGTGCCTTGGGATGTGATTGAATGCTTTAGTTGCCATGTCCACTCTAAAGGCTTTAAATTCTATGTGAAGGCACACACGCTTCAATATACAGACCTACTGATCCACCCCTTTGCTTATCTGACACACTGAACTTGGTGTATAACGTTTTCTTCTTTCTCTTGTCCAGACCTTCAGTATTTAGGTGGTTCCTAATTTTTATTTTAATGTTACTCTTTTGGAATATAAAGGATTTAACTAGCATGCCTTCACTGTGGTATGTTCCTTGTGTAAATACTCATATTTGTCTTTTTCTACAATTATGATTAATATGAATTGGGTTGCCTTACAAGCATTTCACGTTTTCTATGCTTAAATTTGTGCGTGTGTGTGTGTGCATGTTCTTTTGTGTGCATGCACATGAGCCCCAGAGGTCAACATGGGGCCGTCCCACACTCCACCCCCTACCTCACCTTATGTTTTGAGATAGCCCCTCACAAACCTGGGGCTCTCTGAGATTCAATTAGATTGGCTGGCCAGGCAGCCTCAGGCAGCCTCCTTTGCCTGCCTCCTCAGGGGTGGTATTTATAGGCACACACCAGCATGCCCAGATTTTTACAAAGGTACAGGGATCAAACTCAGGTTTTCATGCTTGCTGGCAAGCACGTTACCAGCTAAACCATCTCCATAGCATTCCAATGCCAAAGTTGTAACCTTTCTTCACCAACTTTCTCAAACAGCCCTTAAATGGGTTTTGTTTCTGAACGCCACCTAAGTTTTCCTTGATTAACCTGGGGTCTATCCTATTCTGCCACTGTCTGATTATCTTCCTTGGCCTTTTTCTATCCCTTTCCACACCCTCTCCTTCCCATTGTGCTTTGTCTTGGTGTTTTTAATCCTGATTGTGTTTTCTCATCGAGACTGTTGCTCTGTGAACTTCTTTTCACATTTTAAATGATAACCCAGTGCCTTGCTGTTGTTCAACACTATTCCCGAGACATGAAGAAATATCTGCTCACCCCAGGTAGGGAACCAACAAGACCAAAGTAAGGATACTGTAAAGGCCCAGCTTAGTGAAACGATGAGCTTTATTGGAGTTGCTTACAGGAGCAGAAAGAACACAAAGACATGACCAGTTACCCCAGCATGGGTGACAGCTCATGAAAGCTAGAAACTCAAGAATATACTGTGCAACCTGCAGACATCGCCACAAGTCAGAGAGCACTTTTTCCAAGAGATTCAGTTGGCTTGAGTACCTTCGAGGCTTGAGTTTCTTCTTGGTAGCTTTGATAGTCTAAGAGTGTCTCCTTGTAGTCCATGTATCTTTGGGGAGAGGGACTTCTAAAGCTTTTGAGTCATTTATGTCCTGAGCTTCATGGGCTTCCCAGCGGGAGAGAATGCTTTACCTCCGTGTGGAATATCCTAGTCTTAAGGAGCTTCTCTGAAGGATAGAATGTTTCCCCTCCTTTGTACATCCCATGTCTTAACAAGCTTCCCATCAATATAGAGGGTTTTATTGTCAGGGAAAGTGCCACCCAACACTGGCCCAGTTCACATAATTTAAATTAGTCCCCACTATAAATGTATGGAAAATTAATAAAGTAGGTAGTGATGTGGAAACTACACAAACTGATTTCAATTTTATTAGTGGTTAACTGTTTTTATTTTATTAAAAATGGATTTTTTCCTTACAGTATATTCTAGTTCTAATGTTCCCTCATGTTACTCCTTCCAGTCCGTCCCTCCATACCACTCACCCATCCAGATCCACTTCCTCTGTACAGGGCATCTAAGTGATAATAATAAAATATGAAATAAAAAAAAAAACAAAACCTATTGAAATGGGACAAAACAAAGAGAAGGAATGGGGTCAAAACAAACAAACAAACAAAATAAACCCCACCTTTGCACACATAGGAATCCCTTAAAAGCACAAAATTAGAAGCCATAATATACAAAGAACCTATAAGGTTTGAAAAAGAAAACAAAAAGCCAGGACACAGCAAAGAACCTCCAAAGGTGTGATTAGTTCCTTGTTGGCCACCTACTGCTCAGCACTGGCTTAGCCCTCTTAAGAGTAGTTTGTCTCCCCAGAGACTAACTGTTTCATTTTCGACTGGTTATCAGTTGGAATTAGCTTCTGGGTTAGGGATGGGGGCCTTTGTTCACTTCCTTCAGCCCCAGGACCCCATGTGGTGTAGCTCCCTGCAGGCCCAGCATGCTGCCACAGACTCTGTGAGTTCACATGTGCATTGATGCTGCAGTGTTTAGAAGACCTTGTTTCCCTGGTGTCCTCCATCCCTCTGACTCTTACATCCTTTCAGCCACCTCCTGCACAGGGTTTCCTGAACCCTGAGGAAAGGGCTTGGATGGAAACATCCAGTTTAGGGCCGAGGGCTTCAAGGTCTAACTGCATCATGTCTGTTGTGAATTTCTGCATTTACACCCAACTGCTGCAGGAGGAAGCCTCTCTGACGATGCCAGGCAAAGCACTGATCTATGAGTGGAGCAGGATGGCATCAGGAGTCATTTGGTTGCTATGTCCCTTTAGTAGAACAGTCGTATTTGGTTTTCCTCTGGGTCCCCAGCCTTATATACACCTGTCTGTTCAGGAAAGTTGCCTATCAGTTTTGTAAAGCATTTATATTATATATCTTTAGTTTTTCAGAGTATAATTACATAATTTCCCCCTTTTCTTCCCTCTAAACTCTCCCACACACCCCTTATTGCTCTCTTTCAAATTCATGACCTTTCTTTTCCTTAATTATGTGTGTATGCGTGTGTGTGTGTGTATGTGTGTGTGTGTGTGTGTGTGTGTTAAGTTGGGACTGGGTTCCACTCCATAACTCTATATTTTGATTACTTATAGTTTTATTTTATAATAGTCTTCATCCGTTGCAAACAGAAGTTTCTTTGATAAGGGGTAAGGGCTATACTTATCACTGGGTAATTGGACAAATATTTAGAATACTTAGAACGTAGTAAGAAAGTATCTAGGTTTATAGGTTTAATAAAGTGGCAGGTGTAGGTTCTCCTCCCAGACCCATGACTTCACTGTCCCTGAGTAGTGGCCTAGGCTTCCACTACCAGGCATGATTTCCCTCTTGTTGACCGGGTCTCTTGTTGAGCAATTAGAGAGTTGTTTGTTACCAATAAGGTATGAGTGCCACTATTACACCCTTGGGGTTATTGCTCCATGATGGTTGTTGTGGATCAGAGGCATCACTGTTGGGTAGAGGGCAGTTGTTTACTTGCATGGCACCTTCTAGTTCCATGAAAGCTAGTCCTCAGGGAGGAGACTTCCATGTCAGTCCCAGCTGAGAGGCCTCTGGGACCAGTGTCTGAAATGCATGGCGCCTTCAGCCATAGGACATGCTTTTAAAGAGGCTAGAGCCATTGGAAGTATGGGAAGTTAAATTATCCTATCTATATTCATGCTTTGATAGGAAGACATTTATGAGATTAGTCTACAGTAGTGGGAGGTTAGATTGCTATTTGTTTAACACCCCAAGTGCCATCTTGACACTATTTCCCTAATTTGTATGACATAGAAGAGTTGTTTTATATATAAAAATACAGTTATATAGATGTTTTTGTTTTGAGCTGAAGGTTAATTATTAACTGTTAAATGTTTGTCTTAGGAAGGGTGTATTTACAGCGAGGGCCTGCAGGGCCGATGAGAACGGAGATGATGTTCTCAGGATCCATACTTAGTGTACAGACTGTCCCCAGACTTGTCTTGTACTTTTTTGTTTCTAAAAGAAAGTTAAAGAAATTAAGTCTTCAGTAACTAAGGGAAAGTTCGCAAAATGCCAATGGATAGAAAAATTAGTAAAGACACAGTAGCAAAATAAGTAACAAAGAGGTTCACACAGTCCTAAGTAACAGCGACGGAAGGAATGATGCAACTAGAGACATCATGTTCTCGTAGGATGGACATAGGCAAGATGTGGCCGACTGTGGCACATGTCCTGCTCACTGGACCAGGCGAGTAGATGATCCATCCCTACTACTGAGCCTGCTGGGGGGAATGCAGAGCAAAGGCAAGGGCCAGACAGAGTTTTGGCATCTAAAACCCAGAATGTCCTGTTCAGCAAGCCAACTGAACTCACTCTTTTCCAAACTGTGGCTGACAACCTGCAACTTTTCCCATCCTATCTGCACAGGACTTTCTATTTTCAACCCAAGGACAGGGCTCTGCTTTCCCCCTCATAAGCTGCCAGCCCACTGCACCAGAGCCTGCGGGAAAGTGCCTTTACTCTGCCTCCAAGTCAGTGAGGATCCGCCAGTTACCTTCTGCAGCCTTCTCCAATTGTTGGCAAAAATTACTAGGGTGCAGTCTTTACAATTACAGTTCTAAAGAAAAACACATATTGGTAATTATAAGGAAATGTCTAGTTTCCTAAGTGTTTACGGGCAATGGGAAAGGAGAATCCAGTCCTTAGCATGGACCTTTCTGTCAGAGTCTGAATAAGAAAGGTCTTCGGGGACCATGCAAGGGGAGGAGAGTTAAATTGCTCAATTTCCAAGAGCAGATGTGGGTGATGGCTCTGTGGGGAATTCCTTAGGCTGTTTTCAAATCTTCTAGAACTTTGATGAGGAGCAGTGAAGACAGAGTGTCCCCACCCCGACCCGGACAGGAGCCCTAGGAGAGGCTCCACCTGGCAGAAGCAATCACTGTTTGCTAATATTTTTCTCTTATCTACACAAGAATATAAATAGAAATTCAATTTGTTTTGCGAAGTATTATTTTAAAAAAAAAAAGACCTACAATGGAAGCTAGAACTTAGCAACTTTATAATGAATAGGATCATGTCATTGTCCATCTCTCTGAGTGAGAAAAGGTAGGTAACATCAGGGCTGATTCAGTCCCACTAGTGTGGAGGAGCCCGGTCCACCAGTAACCTTGCTGAACCAAGACGGAGAGAGGGAGAAAAACATTCCAAACGTTATGCCAACACAAAACCATCTTGACCATAAAAGAATGAAACCAAATACAACAAAGTGGAAAAATCAGCATTTCTAGAATAAATATTTTTACTTTAACTCAAATTCAGTTAGCAAGTTAACAACCCACTATTCTACACTGAAAACCCTCTTTCCCGAACTGAAGAAGAGGACACACACAGTCTGAAGGCAACGTGACTTGGCTTTATTGAATACAACACCACCCGATATTTATAGTCACGAAACAATCTTAAGATCGCTGCCCCTGTGCTCCTTAAAGCATTGCTCTCACGCACTCAATCCATTGGTATTAACGTGATAAGTAATTCGCAGCTCGTCAGCCAATATCCATGATAGTTCGTTTCATAAAACTATATGTAAGAAGAAAGAGGTATAAGGAAATATAAAAAAAGGTTTCAGAAAAATATTTCCATATCTAGTCATGATCTTCCTGGTTTTCTGTAAAAGAAATCAGTAACAATTAGAAGCATTCTTAGTTCCTTCTGGACGTGCTTACTTTCTTTAATAACATATTTAATTTTCACCACCAAAAAGCTGTTTTATTCTTTTATCACGTTGTTGGCATGAGTTTACATACTTTGCTTACATTTAGAATCAAACACACAACCTAAATTTAGAGACATAAAAAAAAATTTTTTAAATATTTTAACATTAGCAAGCGAAGCATGCGACCACATTTCCTTGACTCTCTAGCACCCAGCCCATGGAGAGACTCCCCAGAGGAAGATCTCCAATCAGCCCTAAGGGCCTCCCTCTGACTAGAGAAACTTACTATTTTCACAGACATTTAAAGAGGCATCAGACGTAAGTACCTGCAGGGAGAGTGGCCAGCACCCTTAATTGACACCTGTAACAATATTCTTAAAACACAGCTGTCAAACTGTGGGAATATAGTAACAGAAGGGGGCATGATCTGCATAAATGCTTTCTCTGGTTTTCTACAAGCTAGCTCTGTAATGCACTTACAGAATTTAAGAATTACATCTTTCTGGATTTGAATAGGTAGGGGCTGTGGCCGCCAGGCCGAGTTTATTCTCTTTTAGTTTCTGATGAAATTTTGGTTCCTCACAATGCATCATCATCATCATTATTATTATTATTATTATTATTATTATTATTATTATTATTATTTGGACAACTCAGATATTAAAATATAAAGCTTCCGATCTCATCTCATCATTTTGGAACGCTTTAAAAGCAGGGTGTCAGTACTGGCAACCTCTATATTAAAAACTTAAAAACCAGATAAAGTCAAGAATATCTTAATGATATGCTTTTTTTTTTTTAATTCCTAGAACGGCACTGCTGACAGACTTGATAAGCCCAACTTAGGAAACACTAAGAATAAATAGAATTTCTCATCCAATATTTATGAAACATTCACAAGCTGGGTATGGTGGCACATGCCTGTGAATCCAGCACTTGGGAGGCAGAAGCAGGACAAGAGGCAGTGGCTTAAGGCCTGCCTGAGCTTGTTTCAAAACAAACCACACACACACACACACACACACACACACACACACACACACACACACACATATACTCTCACACACACACACCATTAAAACATTCACCTGTCATAAAAGGTTCTGGAAATAACAGCGATGTTGGGGTTTTGGTTTTTTTTTTTTTTTAAATAAACATTTCTCTATACTAAATAGGCTTTCTCCTCAAAAGAAAAAAAAAAATTGTTTTTTTATGGATACCATGAAGATAAACTTCTGAATGTCATTCATCATATTATAAACAACTAGTGCCTGAGTCAATGATGCATGAGAAACCCCTTTTGAGCAACGGAAATTATGCTTCTACTCAAGCAATTTAAAACAGCCAGGACAATGCATAGAAATGAAGGGGGAAACGGGGAGAAGAGTGGGAGAAAATGTATTTGACTGTTTAATGCTAGCACACTGAGCCTATAAATCTTAATATGGTGGACACATTTTGGCTGGGTGTAAATACACTAGCAGAAGTCTAAGCAGTTTTATGAAGGAAACACTTTGGTGGCACTGAAAGTTACTGTTTACCAGAACATAAGGCACTGGACGGTGGCACTGGTGAACTGGAGTAACAGGATACAAAGGGCACCTGCACATATCAACGCGTGGGTAATACCTACCTCGGTCATCAATAGTTGATCATCTTGCGAAGGGCATCATAGCACTTCCATTTGTCTGGGATATAAAAGGGCTCAAAGATGTGAGGAAACGGGGTGTCATATCCACATACTCTAGATATTGGCGCCTCTAGGTTCAAGAAACATTCTTCCTGCAGGGAAGGATCAAAACGGGCGACTTTAACATGTTTTCATCCACAGAACTAAAACATTTCCACTTAAACTAACTCAAATCTTGAAGACACAATTACATCTATGGATATCAAAATGTCCGGGTGTACTGTTATGAGTAGCATGATGGTGCGATCCCAACTTCCCCTGAAAGACTTTAGAATATATGCACGTGCCTCTGTGGCTACCTTTATCTATCACCAGCACCAATGAAGGATCATCAACCACACTTCTGTAAGTAGAAATGTCAAGTAAGACAGCACAGCAAATGCTCACAGCACTTAACCCTACAGCTTGACATTAGTGACGATGTATGCTTTCTCTTGATTCCTGCATCTTTGCTTGAATTTATAAAATGAATGCGTTGCTTTCCTAAGTTCATGCCTGGGATTCTGTTGTGTTTCAGCCACGTGTCAGGAATTGGACTGTGGTCATTACTCTCATAACCAGGCTTCTGAAGATGCTGCTGGCTCGTGGCTCCCATATCCCAAGTCCACTGCCTGTCTGGTCTGTGCTGACCTCTCGGGTGTTAACCTCACATGAGGTTACCTCTTTTCACCGTCATTTCTCAATGGCACAGACAGGTAACGGAGGGAACTTCTGCCCTGAGCACCCATGTTGATGGGCTAAGCATGGCCCATACTCTTTGCCTCCGCAGGAGACCATAAGCTCCATAAGGGAAGGCATCTAGTTCAAAAACATAAAATCAAAATTTTGGTAAAACAAACAATGCACAAAATTTTTTTTTTGGGGGGGGGAACTGTTATATACATTTTTTAAATTAAATTTGAATAAGGTATTAAAAATAAACTGATAGAAGATATAATTAAATGACTCCAAAGAAAATAGCATTATTTTTTTTTAACTATTATCTGAAATAAAACCCTTGGATTTAAATTCAACTATTTCCATCCTGCCTTGCTTCCCAAGGATTACGTGAAGTCTTACCTGCCACAGTCTGTCTAAATTATCATTTGAATGAATATTTTATACAAAGAGATCATGAAACAGTATTCAGTCTGTATCCAGAGGGGAACCTATTTTCATCAGTACAAGTGTAATAGGAACCGAAAAGCCATGCCGATCAAATAAGTAAACTTCAGAGAGCCAAATGGACATGGATGGACTGCTCCTTGGTCTCATTAATCACAATGACTTACAGAATCAAAGGCCAAACCAGTGTTACACTTCCCGGCAACAGAAATCTCCATGAACAACCACAGAATGTCACTACACAAGTGTACAGAGCCATGTACACGTTCTACCTCTAACAACCAAACTGGATGACAGACAGACAGGGTGGAGGGTCTTCCACTGTCTTCAAAGCAACAGGAAATTTGAAAGAGGTTTAAATTGTCAATCTGGAATAAACTCAGTTATATGTCAGAGGACTCTGGCTGTCTTCCCATCTTCCTTGAATACCACTTTCTTTGTAAGCAAATTAGCTGTGGACACAGCAATGTACAGAAAATGAAGACACACCATTTCACTAAGTGACTTTGATTTTACCCTTGTAACCACTGACTTGGAAAGCCAATCTCCCTCATTATCCTCAGTCTCTTTATTGTAGACAGCAGCCAACTTGAGCATTGTCAAACAGCTCCTAACTCAAGGATGTGAACTCTGCTTATTCCCAGAAGTCATCTACATGTCCGCACCAGCAGAGAAAGAAACATCTACCACCCAGACACACTTGAACTAGAAATGGCATCACCCTCTGAGGCTGGGAACAGCAAAAAGGGCAAGGACTCCAGTTTATACTTTTTAAGATTTATTTCAGGTTTTATGAAACAATACTGATTCTGTCATCAAGTGACAATGAAAAAAAAAAAGACTAAAGAATCCAAGTTTTATCTGAATGAAGGTCCTCATTTTAGGTTACAGAAATTGATGGCTTTGTGTGAAGCCAAGAGTGAAAATTAAATAGGATAGAATTAAATGATTACATGCACAAAAATGTCATTGACAAATCAGGGTGAGAGTTCAAGGACAGTGAACAGAAGACCATGGATGGAGATTTCAGTGTAATTAGCACACGCCTCAGAGAGCTGATCTGGTTTGAAATTCTAACTTTTTGCTAAATCAAAGACATTAACCAAGGACCATTAGTTATTTCTTCCACAGACATCAAGTGGAACATATTGTAAAGCAATTGGAATTAAGACGTCTGGATCAACCAAGCAGCTGTGCTCAAAGAACTGGCTTATATGCAAATCACTCATAGCACTATGAGTGAGCTTTTTCTTTTGAGCTCCACCCAAATAGCACAGCCTTGTTCAACATCAGGTTTTTCATAAGGAAGCCATATACACATGTCAGCAGATAAAGACAGACAGATGGACGGATGGACGGATGGATGGACAGACGGACATATGCATGCTCACACTCACATATACACTTTGGAAAGGAAATGCCTGAATCTCATTTTCAGATGTACAGACTAATATATGGATAAAACCTCTCTCTCTACTATAGCTGCATGACAGATACCACCAGGTGTGCTGAACTGTCAGGAGACTCTAATTATATTTATCTGTTCTTTTGGCTACTAAAGTACAATCATATGTTTTGCTTTATTTTACTTATTTTGGTTTTTGTTTTGTTTGAGACAGGGTCTCACTGGGCAGCCTTGCACTCACTATGTAGACCAGGCTAACCTTGAACTCTTGGCAATTCTACTATTTCAGCTCCCAACCCCCTAAACCCCCAAGTGCCGAGATTACAGATATGAGACACATACCCAGCTTAAGCACATACATATTTAAAAATTATATTTGCTGACATTTAGTTCAGAAATAGCAAGTGCATAGAATGAGGAATTAAATAATGGCCTACCCTACAGAGCCATATAGAAGGTTTTATGTAGTGTCTACGGCAGAGTCGAACCAGTGTCTTTCTTCACAGAGAGCGCAGGGTGCATGGACTGGCTGCATCTAGCTCTAATGTGTTCCAGCATGATCATGACACCACCAGGTTCAATGAACAATCCACACAGGAGTCAAGAGGGGCTTTCCTCCAGACACTTGGGGTCCATCAAGAAGGATGAACATGAAGCCTGATGTCCTTACAGTGACAGCTGCATACTAAATGCTCATGGTAAGTCACAGTCCCTCCAGAAAGCCCTTGTAAAACTCCAAAATGGCACGTGCATTTGCTTCTGAAGGTGCTTTTGCAACTGCTATGCCCCACTCCAAATATGTTAATAATACTCACATAGTGCCAGGCTATGTGCTCAATTAGTTATGTGTTTTATCTCATTTCTATTTCATTTCATGAGTGAAGAGACGGACTGTGGAAATTGTCTGAGGTCAAAAACTGCTCTGCCCAGGCAAGGAAGATCCAAGCATCCGTCGCTTCTAAGCCTGTGGGCTCAGTCTCTTCCTCAAACTCAGATGTATTACTTCTAACTTTTTATTATTAGTGGATCATGTGCTGGGGAAAGGGGAGGAGAAAGGCGGGGAGGAGAAAGGCAGGGAGGGAGGGGCGTCCTCAGGACACAGAGTGTACCCAGAGTTCTGAGAACAACTTTTGGGAGTCAGTTTTCTCCACCCACCATGGGTCCTGGGAGTTGAACGGAAGTCATCTGGTTTGTATGGCATGTGTCTTCACCCTCTGAGCCACCCCAGCAGCACTATTATGTATTAATATTGAGAACAGCAAGAGTAAGAGAAAAAATGAACTAGGGACTCTTTTTAAAAGATGACATGGAAGGCAGACTGGGTTATCGCAGTTTTATAAAAGAGCACTGAGCAGTGCAGGGAGTTAGGAAGCAGGCTTGGAAGCCTCTTCCACATCATAAGAAGTAAGGAGGCCATGTAGCATGTGAAGATGAAAAGCCAACTGCGCATGAAGGTAATGCACAAGGGCAGAAACAGATGTCCCAGGATCAGGAGCCTCTGAGCTATGCTAAGAGATCTGTGCAAGCATAGTTCCAGTTGTTTATGTAGTGGCCATCTGGACTGCTCTGCACACCACAGCCATCAAGGGAGGCAAGCAGTATATAATAATTCCAAATTACTAAAACCATGAATGCAGGCAAAATACATCTTCATTTGCCTGATTTTTATAATATAAAATTCACTTCAATTTCCTTGTTATGCTTTTAGAAAGCAAAGGTCATGAGATCAGAAGAGACAGAGATTTTTTTTATGCACTGAAAAGAAAAATAATTATAAATGCATGGAATCAGACCCTTTCAGTTAAAGATAAATGAAATATTACTGAGATTTTAGCTATCCTGCATTGACGTCTCTGTTTCACTAGATGCAACTTTGACTGCTTGAATGTGGCCCTTAAAGGTCACATGCCGAGAACTTCCTCAGTTCCCAGGTCAGTGGTAATTGGACATGGAGGCTTGGGAAGCAGCCTAGGGCTAGATGAGGTCATAAAGATGAGCCATCATGGCCCCTGTGAGAACAGCAGTGGCTTTAAAGAAAAAGAAGAGATCGAATGTGGCCTCCAGAAACAAGAGCCACTTTATCTGCTCTCTATAAATTAACCAGTTTCAGGTATTTTGCTACAGAAATAGAAAATAGTAAAGAGAGTAGAATATTCTGATATTAATATATATGTTATATGCACATATACACATATATTATATATATTATATTATATATTTGGATACTTCATGGAATCCCTCAAGACCTTACAAATGCATATCATCATTTTACCCCATTAAAAAATTAAGTTCATCAGCCGTGATCTCCTGCCTCAGTGTGACAATGATCTATCACTGGAAAGATTAGTTCACCATTCCAGAACACTGTGGCTCCAGTAGCCCCTACCAAATCGTTATGTTGTTTTTATAGTAAGGTTGCATAATATAATCGGCACAGCATGGAATCTGGGATTGTATCTGAAGAGAATCTTTACTCTAGTATGATTTAATCTCTCCAGGTCTCCACATGCATCAACAAAATTGCAATCACTATTTCACATTATTGTTGTTTTCTACCATTCTGTAGCTTTTGTCTAGTTACCTCTTTAGATGCATAGTAATATAGGAAAAGTTACTGGTTCTCATGCCCGACACCTCAGAATGTTTAAAAATCACAGGGTTTTTGTTTTCCTCTTGAGATTTTCCAAGTTAAAGGAGTCCCTTATCAACAGCAAAGTAGGTATGTGAAACAGCAGGCCAACTCATTGAAGATTCAGCTATGCAAACTGTCAAACCTGAGTTATGGCATCCGTAATAGCACACAGCCCAGCAGCTCTTTGCAAAGCCTTAAAACACATAAGAAATCATCCCAAATACATTAGCCACTCCAAGGAGGGTGGAGGAGGCAATGCAGGACCACAGAGCAGGCTGCACTCAGTCCATAAGTCAGAGTCTGGTGTGGCCCCCTGGTGGGGAGCACAGGTCCTGGGCTAGGCCCTGGAGCTACTGACAAAGGAAAATACAGGGAGACAGGTAAATCAAGACCTCAAGAAATAGTTAAAATATCTAGCGTATCAAAAGAATGTGAGGACGGGCGTAGCTTCAGTTACAGCTTGAAGGACAGAGTTACCAACCATTTCAAGGAGAGTATACTCTGAAACAGCATGATGCAATTTATTATTGTACTGGCACTTAGGCTTCTATCCTAATATAATTTAGTCATCATTCATTTACTGATGAGCAAAACAACAGATTTCTTTCTATACAGAGATAGTTGTCCAGAGGTCATAACTAGAAGCACAAGAGTTAAATACTGAGAATATAAGAAAGACTAAACTAGTTTTCCAAAATGACATGAAGCTGATAGCTTGAAAGTCCATGAACCTTATATTAATCCCACTTATGTAAGGTTAGACATCACCCTGCTTCCAAATATTATCACAGAATATTTGTTTTAAATCTGCCATGAAAACTTGCCCACAGTCAAAACATGAGTTTCTGCAAATGAGAAAGAGTGACTCGGATATCTTGAATCACACTTTCTCAGTACATGAGTCATGGAGACCTGCAGAGGGCCATGCGCCAGCAACTGCAAATTACTGAACTAAATAAATACAACTTCACCCATGTATGCACTTATGTTCACTTAAGCTAATGCTTTAAACACTACGTATCACGCTTTTAAAACAGAGCTTAGACTGCATGTATGTTAGTATATGCCAGTTTTCCATGGTATTAAATCTGTAAGTCATTCTTCAGTAGTCAGGGTTCCCACCCAAACCCCCAAGGCAACAGAATACCCTCTAACCTACATGTATACTTCACTGTCTCAATACTATGCACATGGGATGCAGACCACGAACACCAATATAACTAAACAAGGCGATATATGAATGATATAATTTTACCCAGATTTATAAAAAAGCTGAAACGTATTACTGTTAAGTCAAACTTTCTCAGCAAATTTCAAAGTGTAAAATTACAGTCTTAACTAAATTCAGATCTGAGGTCTCTATTATATAACTTCTGGGACACATCTTCAATGCCTGTTGTTTAGCCTCCATTTCTTTATCTTTGATGCAAATCCCTGGCAAGTTGAAAGGAAATTTTTTAAACATTTCTTTGAGCTACTTAAAGAATGAACTGAACCCCAAACTAGTGTTGTTTTTTCATTTAAATTCTGAGTATATATATTTACTTACATTCCAATTCTATTTTTAAAAATGGAGTTATTTTCTGAAGTTGGAAACAACCACCATTTCTGAAATCTCTGGGTTTCCCTGGATACAGCCAAGCTACCTAACACCCAGTTGGAGATGACATTATAGATAGGCAAAAAAAAAAAAAAAAAAAAAAAAAAAAAAAAAAAAAAAAAAAAAAAGTTTCATAGTTCAGTCACAATATGCCACAATATTAACATCTTAATATGAAAATCTCAGCGACTCTTGATGTATTGCCTGTAGAAACTGAAGTAGCACAAATTTTAAAACCAAATTTAGTATTAAATCAATGCCTTATATTAATCCAAAATTGTTGTTAGAGATTAGATTCCTGCTTTCCTAAGCTAGTTTTCTAAATTTTGCTATTTTATAATAACAGCTGATGAAAAGATAATAAGGATAACTCATTCTTTCATTTATAATATAGCTAAAAGTATATTTTTAAAACATGGCACTATACTGTGATGATCCAGGGACCCATACATTTTAAAATATTAGTTGATTTTTAATTTTTATGAATTCTAAATTAGGCATCAGAAACATAAAACCTAGCACCACATCAATACCACTTTGGTTTCCAGGTAAAACCAGCAAAGATTTTTGACCTACTTCAGACTTGTCCCTGTATTTGTAAACTATGACCTACGATGCCCACCATTTTCAATAAATGGTGGAGTTAAAAAAAAAGGACTTAAAATTAATTTCTCGTTAAATCCCCATGCAGCGCCTTTACTAATGACAACTAGACTCTGAAAGGGCTTTGGGGCTTCATAATTTTGCAGTCCAAGGCTGAGACTCCTTGGAGATAAAGTATGTGTAATTTGACATGTAGAATGCACTGGGACGCAATGCTTTTGTAAAATATGTTATATGCAGGAAAGTGGGGGAAGGCAAGGATCTCAAATTTCCACAGTCGGCAAAGCTTCTCAAATTTTACAGTTTAAATTCTTCCTATAGAAAAGAGCACGGACTGAGGCAGCAGCAGCACGGGAAGGCGAAATTTCCTTAGGATGCGGACACATAATGATAAACATAAGCCGGCAACAGCTCGGGATCCCCTTGGGAGCAAACAGCTCTGTTCTCAATAAGGTAGGATTTCCGGTGTGCTTGTCGCCGACAAATTAAAATCCTCCTGAAAAGTGACTTCAGGTAATCACAAAAAGCCGAGTTTCTGCATGTTTTTCCATAAAATTCTGGGGGTCGCAGTCCACCACCACCAGATGTTCCAAAGTCAGATGTCATGCATCATCCCGGCGAAGGCGACTTTTGTCTCCTGACAGCGAGACGCACCGTTTCGGCTTTGAGCTGCTGAGTTAGGGTCGGTACTCTCTGACTTTTGCAACCTATTCTTAAGTTTCGAACCTAACGATAAACTGAAACTAAAAAGAACAGATGCAGTCCTCTCAGACTGTCCCTGTCTTTCTAATAAAAGACCAAAACAAAAACAAGAAACTGGATTTTTAAAAAGGTGGCTAAAAATATTTGTTATTTCAAAATTAGTATTGAAAAGCTATCAGGGTTTATAAAAAATATTTTCCTTCTCTTTAAACATGTTAAATTTATGTGTTGTTGTTTATGTTTAAAAAGAATGTTAAAACAGCTTGCTAATCACACACACACACATACACACACACTGCAAAGGGGAGAGTGACCACTTTACTATATACACATGATGCCAACTGACAATATCAATGTTTTATGAAATGCAACACTTTTCTAACAAGTTAATTCTGGGTGCCATAGCAACGGAACCTTTCAAGTTTGATTTTTGTGACTACACTAGACTAAGTTGTTCTTCAATAGTTTGACTCGGGCCACTAGGTGGATGATGTCAATTTTAATCAGAAATCAGAAATAAATGTTACATGTGGGCATCAATCATTTGGCAGAAATCTGGTCAGAAATGTGATGCTGTTATCTGCTGCTATTCATAAAGTTTAGTCACTGAATAAATTAAGTCTGTGTTAGGGACGTGTGACAAAAGCTGTGAAGAGGCAGGTGGAAACCCTTGTCTCTCAGATGCAAAGGACTTTGGTATCAAGCTATGTGTAGCCTGTTCGAAAACAAATCTAGCCGTTGCAGTGACTGCTAGTATCTAACTCAAATAAAACGCAGAATCCAAAGCACATTTTCCACTCTAGTGATGTTTCTGCCCTTCAACTTGGTTATTTCTTACAAAAACACGTTTCACGTTGAATGTCTATGAATTTGCAAACAGTTTTGGCTCTGTGTGCAGCCTTAGCATGGCTGTACTGCATGCTCAGTGCAGATAAACTTCCAACGAAGAGGATAAAAACCACAGACTTATCAGAGGGGTAGCTGGCGGCTGACATCTGGCTCTTAATACTTTTATAGTTAAGTGTAGAAAGGTCTGACGAAAGGCACTCTTAGCAAGGAGCTTGAGGTGAGCCAAACAAACGGGTAGTGATAGAAAAGGTAATATTCACATGTTTATTTCGATGGATCAGAACATTTATTTATTCTTTTAAATCCTACTTGCTAGGGACTGATTCCCATAAATTAAATCTGGACCTCCAATGAAGAATCTGTGGCTAAGGCAGAAAGTACTGAACCATCCCCCTCCTATCCACCCCAGAGGCCGCGGGGGCGGTTCATAGACCGGTCATAACGTCATGGCTAATGATGCACCTAAGCGTAAATGACCTCAGTTTCACATATATTCAACACATTCGAAGAACAGCCAGAAAAACAACACGGAGAAATACAAAGGGGGGGGGGGGATGAAGCTGTCCATTTGCCCGTGAGTTCCAGGAAGGAGCATGTATACACAGAGAAGCTGAGAAGCACTAACCCAGCGTAAACAGTAACTAAACACCTTCTCCTATTTGATAACGCACTAGCATTAACTATCTATATAGTCTGGCTTGATCCTTTTAACATCTCTGTGGTGGTGACAGGTGAGACAGTGAGTCTGGGAGAGGCAGGGTAAAGAGCCAACCTCACACACACACTCCTGTCAACCTAAACCTGTGGGAGTCACCTGACGCAGGTGCATCGTGAAAGACTAGAGTCTCCAGTTATTCAGAGTCTTTGCTTGGACCAAGGTGATTCTGTAGTTACTGCGGCTACTGCACCAGTGAACAGGAGCCACTTGTTTCTCTCAAGGCGAATTTAGATTTTGTTCTTTTTAACTCTCATAAGCAGCAGAAGGACTGGAGCCTGTAGTGAGGAAGAGGGCTCAGACAGAGGGGACTGGACAGCCTTCTTTAATCAGAATCACAGCAGGTGGGTTTGCAGGCTTGAAGATTTTTTTTTTTTTTTTGAAGATGCTTTCTGGTGTGCATGGGAGGAATTTGTTTCTAGTTAACTCTGAGCAGCTTGCTTTAGTGCGAAGTACGTGACCGTGAGATCACACTTGTTTCCAGCTCACGGCCGTCTATGTAAGTTAGATGGTTTCTATAGTGAGTTTCAAATCACAAAGCACTTATGAAGAAAAGGAAACCAGCCCCCTCTCTTTTATTTTTTTATTTATGAGATAGTCTAGATGAGTTTAGCTAACTAAGTTTTCTGATTAAAATATGACAACTTTTTGAGAGGCTGGAGAAATACTTTAAATACACATAGTTTGCAAGTCTTAGTCTGGCTTTGCCTTAAATTGGGGAATAAAATTTAATCTTCTCACAGTAAATATTTTATAGTTGTTCTCTACACTTAACTGACTTTTTTAAGGACTCAACCACTAGAGAATAAGATCTCTAAAGTATTTAAATTAATGGTTTTTGAGAATTAAATTAAGTCCTCTTTTTTTTTATTTAACTATCAAAACAACAGGCAATAGAGCAAGCCACTGAAATTACAATTGCAAATTCAGTGTAAACTAAAGAGCAGTACAATGTCCCTGTCACCAGCCCCAGTCCTTGCTGATGAGTACAGCCCCCGCAGCTGATACTGGCTGCTTTCTAAGGAGCTGTGGGCTCCCCTGAGCGAGCTGAACACATATGGAAGTTCCATCAAGTGGACACTGCCATGTACAGGCAGAGCTGCACGGACCAAACAAATCCTAGCTGTCTGGGGCAGACATTCCAGTCACTCCCAGAAAAGTTTCACTTTTAAAAGCATATGTGTCTGTCTATCTGTCTGTCTGTCTCTTTGTCTCTCTCTCTCTCTCTTTCTCTCTCTCTCTCTCTTTCTCTCTCTCTGTGTACATACATAGATATGTGCATATACATACCTAAATGCATATATGTACACATGTATGCATATATGTGCACGTGTGTGCATATGAGTCAGAGTTTCCAATGCATTCGAATCTCATCATTTTCAATTCCCAGTCTCTAAAAGGAGCATGCTTACATTTGACATAACAAATCACCAACCTGCAAGGATTTTCCCTAGGTTTCCTCCAAGGCTAATTACGTAGCAAATCTAATTAAGTTCATATGATTCATCTCAGCAGCAGGTACTTCAGTTACTTCAGCACTGCCAAAAGGGCTCTGAAATGTGTGTTCTCCCTCCAAAATAATCACGCTGAGCTCCAAACTGATAACCGTTAAACACAGCTGCAGAGCAAATGTGCGGTCCCGGTGCTGTAAATACGGTGTTCACACATCAATCTGCCCAAGCAATTGCTGGTTCGGAACTACCGACTGTGTGCATACAGTACTGCTACAGAAGACGCTGTACATCAGTGCCTGTCCTTTGTTTCCCTAGTGGCCTTGTATAGACAGGAGGGTTCGCTGCTCTTAAACACATACTGAAAGTCTGAAAAACCTCAAACCTCAGAGCTGAAATGCATCTCGCTAGACTGGTTTGTTTAAGCTCAACAGCTCATATGAATGAAAGCATAGAGTATTCTACGCATTTGAGAGTACATTCGCAGAACTGCTAACATAGAATATAACTAACCTCATTCTTGAAAACCACAGCAAGTCAACAACATAAACTAACTGCTTTTAACTGCAGTTCTTAGGAATACTAGCCAAAGCTATGACAAACCAGCACTGCAGAAATTAAACTCTATTTCAGAAATGCGAATCATTTCTGCGGAAGGAAATCCTTTGCAGAGGGGTGCTCCAAGCTCAGTGGGTTGCGGGTTGTTTAAGGACAGGATCTAGTTCCCTCCAGAGATTGTGAGATCACCATGGCAACTACCCTTCCCCAAGATACAAGAACCAGTGCTCTGGAAGCATGCTTATCCGTCTGTGGTGGTGACAATATGACCTAGTTTTAGGGACAAAATCTACCTGGTTTTGTGCAAAGCAAAGAACATGTCCACTGGTTGAATCACCACCATAGAAAATAGCTTTGTTAATGAATGCAAAAATACTGAGATTAGCCATTGTGCTACAGTGTTGAAACAAAGCAAAATTTGTGACTTAAGTTATTCAGGATGTTACAGCTGTAGCTGCTAAGCATGGAGGCCCAGGCTGAAGAAAAAGGCTAGGAGAGAGCAAAAGGCTTATCAGGACTAAAGCTGGCCAGAGGAAAGACTATATGTTCACCACAGCTCCTGGAGTTTCTCAAATGGGGCACATATTTCAATAGTTATATCAACTACATGTTGTCGTTTCGAACCATCTCATTCTTGATGTGTAGGGTAATACAGACTTGTGAGTTAAGTATCTTGGTCTAGGTTGTGTTTGTTTGTTTGTGTCTTTACTGGCTTGGCCATCAGTTGCTAATTGACTAAGTGCTGGCTCAGTTTAAGTGTGCAAAACCAGCAAGACATAATATCATACACCATCTCACAAGCCTTTGTATTAGTGACACTCAGCTTAACTAGAACTGCTTCACTTTGAGACATTAAAGGGCTTAGTTACTGCAAACACACATATACAGACACACGTCAGACAGACAGACAGACAGACAGACACACACACACACACACACACACACACACACACAAAATTTAGAAAGCAGGCTGGGGAGATTTTCACTCCTTAGTAATGCCTAAACCTCTTCTCCTTCATGCAATAGAAACTACACTGTTGCAACAGCAATCCTGCCCCCTGAATACGTTTCCTAGTTTCCCCAAGCCAAGAACAGAGGTACACATACCTTCAAAAGAAAGGAAGGAAAGAGGAAAGGAAGGAAAGAAAGGAGAAAAGGGGAGGGAAGGAAAGGGAAGGAAATATGAATGCAAAAAGGAGGGGGAAGGAGAGGGGAGGCAGGAGAGAGGGGGAAGAAAAGGGAAGGGGGGAAGGGGAAAGAAAGGGGGAGGGAGAGAAAGGAACCAAATCACTGCTTTCTTAAAAGCCCTTTTCATCTAGTGTTGTCTCTTGCTTTCCTCTATTGTGCTGTGGTCACATGGTGCACCTTCCGAATTCAGCATAATTGCCCTCTCCAAGAAGCCATCCAGTAACTTGATATTGATTTTTTTTTTAAGAATACATCCATTTTTCTCAATTATTATTACTCAAATTCAACAAGCAAGACCCCACTGTGTCCCTCCCTGTATGCACAGGGAACACATTTAAGGAGCACAGAAAAGGAAGGAAATACCAAAGGAGGGGTGCAGAAGGAAAAGGGGGACAACCCAGATGGCCACCAGATCAGCCGCAACCAGAAGACAGCTACAAGTGGTTTTCATATTTTATACATCTATATCTTACACATTCCATTCGAGTGGCTATGGAGCTGCACACAGTTCTCAGGCTCTTGCATGAGGAATCTAAAGGTATCATCAGAGATGAGTCATGGCCCTGCTGATAATTCAAACCACCACAGTGATGACAAGAGGAAGTGAGGGGGCACAGTGGAAATGAGCAGATCGCGTGTGTTTGTAATTTGGGGGCAATTGCTCCATTTGGTTAGAGATATAAGAACGAAACCCCAAAATGTCTACTTGAGAAAGTCGAGAAAACAAAAGTGAGGATCTTATAATTAAAAATACTACCCTATGGCCTGCAGCTAAGTAGAATCTTTTCTTGGCTAGCATTCGAATATCCTTTCTCTGCCAGTAACACATATATATTTACTGTCACAGCCAGTGTCCTAATGACAGTGTTACTCTCCCATTTACTCACACCATTGCTTTGCTTTCTCAACGTTCTTGGTGCTGAGTTTTTAATGATTATCTATCATAAAGAAAAAGACTCAAAACCAAGTAACCTAGCAACGCACACAAAGATCATATGTTTAATGCCGCCTGCTGCTCTTGTGGAAGAAGTAAGGTTCTACCACGCATACGCACTGACTGACATTCATGTGCTTGACTGAGTGGTATGGGAGGGAATCCATTCTCCCTCACTGACACCCTAAGCTTTCAGCTGCCAAGGTTGGCTACAAAGTAGCAAATTGTGAACTGAGCTCCTCAGAATTTTGCTACCTAAAATATTTCAAGGGAATTATGAAGCAATCCAAAAATGAAGGCAAGCTTGAAGCAGAACATTTTCTATGTGCCCAATTACACAAAGTTGGTTAGGGCATAATTGTTTTCTTCAGCATTTAAAAATTCTGATTTGTGAAAATTCTGGTGTTTGGAAATTATATTATTTGGTCTCTGGCTATGCACTGATTTCTGAAACCATTTAAGTCATTTACAAGTAGCTTTCCATTCATGTTGTGAATGGAATGTTCTTTGTGCAGAAGACTGACAACCAACACAGCATCTTTGCTTGCACTGCTAACATTGTATTGGGAAGCAGGAAACAACTACGTAAGTAACGGTATGGCTCTCCCTCACCCACTCAGTCCTCTATAGTGTGGGCTCACTAAGACCAACAGGATGGCAAAGGTATTCACACTGCGGGGATGGAAAGAGTAAGTGGGCTAGCATTACCTTAGATGTATTAGTGCTGGATCTCACCAGCAGAAGGCACACCAGCACCCAAGGTCTGGCAGCCAGCAGGCAAGCAGGAATAAATCAAGCCTTGCGGAGAACTCTGAATTCTCACTTCTCTTCACATAGCTCGGGCTGGGTGAACAACAGAGACTTAAGAGTCTTCAGCACATCCATAGGGATAAGGAAAGCCAACAGAAAGAAGCGAAACAGAAAGCACTCCAGAGAATTCCTGGCAAAACCATATATTCAGATTCTCAAGGATTCAACATTAAAGTGGTGGGGGAAGGGAGGGGAGGAGGAGGGAAGGAAATATGAATGACTACAGAGTAAAGTCTATATTGTACCCAGATCACAATGCAAATAAAAACTAGTGTAGTGGGAAAATAATCCTAGTACTGAAACTAAACGGGAGGGGAAAGGCACACCATGGGCAAACTGTAGATGGTGGAGAAAGCGCAGTCTCTTTTTAAGAGAAAAACCCATAAAGTTTAACAAAATCTTCCATAGTGAAAGGAAGGAAAATATAATGTCGAGGGCTAAAGTGGGACCCTTCCCCCCCCATTTGTGGGTAGGTGAGAATCTCTGGGAAGGTGTAAGATATTGTATATTTAGTAAAAAGCAGGCACAGAACACACTAGAAGCAAACATTTATAAACCACAAATCAAACAAAGTTCCTATGTTACAGAACTCTCAGAACCTAGCTGCAAAACAAAACAAACAAACAAACAAAACAAAATAAACAAAAACAATTAGAAAGTGGAAAAAAATGTTAGGAGCAGAACTTTCTCCAAAGAGAAAATACAGATGGCCAACATTCGCATGAAAAGATGCTCTGCACAGGGAGACATTAGTATATATGTGTGTGTTTTTGCTTGTGTGTATGTGTGTGTGTGAGAGAGAAAGTGACAGAGACAGAGGGAGAGGGAGAGAATATGAATGGAAACACCACTCTCGCATACATTTCGGCACTTTCTTATACAACTAAATATGTACTTGCCATGGCTCTGCAGTCCAACTCTTGGGCAGTTATCCCAGAGAAATGAAAAGTTTGTTCACACAAATAATATATACAAAAATATTCATGACAGCCTTTTCCTAACAGACAAAACTGAAAGTGACCAAAAGTCCTTCAAAGGGGTGAATGACGGTAGGACTAAGGTGCAGTCACACCATTATAAGCAAATCAGCAGTAAGGAAATCTATGGACAAACCCTGGTGAGTCCACAAACGGTAAGCTCAGTGGGAAGTCTCTACAATGGGCTGTATGATTCCATCTATACATACAAGCATAAGCAAACAAAACTGAAGACATGAAGTTGCTAACAGATTGGGGAGCCTGGTTCAAACATGAATGTGTAAAGCAGTTTCCTGTGCTGAAATGGGATCTTGTGGCAGTAAAGGCTACTCTGATCTACACCTGGGATAAAAGTGCATGATGTTACACGTGTACAAGCACACACACAAAAACCTATGTTCAGCAAATGGGTGAAAACTGAGTAAGGCCTACAGTCTAGCCCACACTTTTATAGCCTGTCAAATGATGGTTCATACGTTTATATTCTGTCAAACGACATTTCCATACTTTTAAATTCATGTCAAATGACAGTTCTCCAATTTTGATAAGGTTCTGCAATTATGTAAAATAATACAACTGAGCAAGGCTGTGGTAAGGATACTCGGGACTATACCTACCATGGTTTTGTACCTTTCTGAATGCCTATAATTATTTCAAAACCTTTTACAGACTTTTAAAAATGTATGCATAGTTTTTTAAGCAATCCCTTGCTGAAGCAGAAAGAATGGGAAGTGGGGGGGAGGGGAGTTCTGGGTCTCAGGCCGTTCTGTCAGTGACATCTAGAAGACCACACATAACACACGGTCTTCCCCATCTCCATTTTCCTCTTTTTGTAGCAACAGTAAGCCTACCCCACAGGCTTCTAAAGCTTGGTGTATTAATTTTAATGGTGTATAGTACACTTCTGATATCACGTGGAGGCTACAAATGCTTCTTATTTCTTTGTTTAAGGTAGATACTGAAAATATATGTCTATTTCTTTACCCCATGGTGAAGCAGGTGGACAAACAAATGAACAGTAGGTCATAAACCCACAATTAAGATTTAAACAAAATGCCAAATCTAAAGGATGCTCTATTCTCACTACCCAAAGAAAATCCCTAAAACTATAGGATTTCTTGCTTTACTAACATTAGGACTCCACTACAGTAGCCTTCTGGCAGAATCTCATTCTTTAAAATAACTTTTATCTTAGGATAGTTTTAAGTATACAGCATAATTCTAATAGTCCACAGAGTGACTATAAACCACAGCTTTTACTGTCAGTGTCTACCAATGTGATGCATCTGTTGCAATGAAGGGGCCCATACCTACACCTCACCATTACCTAAATAATAACCTTCATCCAGGTTTCTACATATTGTTGGAGTGCCTTCTTCCACTCCTCGGTCTATCCACTAAGCCACTGGGTCCTACCTTCCCTTCTTTAGAATGCTCGGGGTTATCCTCACCTCTTAGTTTCCTCATTTTGATGATATTTATAGTTCTGAGGCACAGTGATCATTCTGTTTAGTGTCACCCAGTGGAGGCTTGTCTAATGTTCCTCTCATAGTAGGACCAGGCTTATACTGTTTCTACTTAAATATTTAATCCCAAATGGGGAATAACTGAAGTTTAACTATTTAAGTTTCTAGAAACAAGACAGTGGCTTTCTGCTGATTATGCTTTTAAGAAACTGCTTCATACATAAAACTAGTTCTCAGAACAAGATCTTCTACCATCGAACACATGAACTCTACATATGTCAATACACTGTATGCGATGCAGTCACAAATTGGAAAACACGAGAGCTTTGCCTCACACAGCTCACAAGGTACCTCATTTATTTCAACTGCTAATGCCACTTGACAGGCAGCTTTGACGGTCCTTTCAAATTCTTCACAGACTATGTTTCTCTGTTGAGATAAAGAACTTATAGACTCTAGGGCTGTAGAGATGCTTAAAAACACTGACTGCTCTCCAGGTGCCCTAGGTTCAATTCCCAACACCAACAGAGTGGCTCACAACTGTCTTAACTCCACTTCTAGGGAATCTGATGTGCATGGCACTATGCATGCAAATGGTTCACAGACATACATTCAGGCAAAATACCCACATACATGAAAAACAATAACAGGATATAATTTTTTTAAGTTTTTCTATATAGGAACGTCATTTTCCTATAAGTCGGCAGCAGAAAACAGATGTGTCTGTCAGCAAAGGTGCCAGATGGTACAGCAGTTGGGACCTAGTAAGCCAAGGAACTTCACAGGATGGAGTCTTAAGGCAGCACTCAATGCTATCTCTGATACAGTAAAGTCAAATTTGGTATGCATGTTAGATTCAAAAACCATTCGAAATGCCTCTGATTAATACTAACACAGGTTTTTTTCTGTATGTTCTTCAAAACTTCCCCTTGTTAAAAAGTACCAATAACTCACTATATTGAATGTGCATTACTGTAAATATGTAATGGGCAGTGCTGGCTACCCACGGAGAAACTATAGTATTCCCCGATGGATTCTAAAGGAAGCTGAAACTTCCCCCAACCCAAGGGTGGGCCTGAGGTGACTCACCAAATGGGCATTTTCACCCTTCGGCACTGGCTTAGGTATTTGCCTTCATGGTCAGGTCAGGGTGAATCTAGAACTCTGGCTCAGAACGGATAAAGCCATGTGGCCAGGCTTCTGGACAGAGAAGGACACCGTCATCCTAGCCAAGCAGCAGCTGATGGGATGGGCCAATCACATCATACATCAATGTATGTCGACAGAGGGTTAGCATTGAGAACATATAAAGAACTGCCCCTCCCCCTGAAATCCAACTGAATATAAAAAAAAAAATACAATTTGAAAATGAGATATAGAAGTAATCAGAGAGTTCTCAAAACAATGAATACAAATGACTGAGAAACAGTTAGTGAAGTGTTCACCATCCTGAGCCATCTGGGAAATGGAAATTAAAACTACCGTGAGGTTTCACCTTATTCCAGGCAGAATAGCCAAGATCAATGAAAGAAATAACAGTATATGCTGTGGGGGAAGTGGGAAAGGGGGAACACTTATTCATTGCTGGTGGGGGTACAAACTGGTACTAGCCATGACGGAAATGAGTGTGGCAGTCCTGAGATAGCTGCAAAGTCAAGCCACACAGGATGCAGCTATAGCACTCTTGGGTATATATATCCAGAGGACCCTCCATCTTACCTCAGAGATTCTTGCCCACACATGTTCATCACTGTACTATTAATGATAGCCAGAAATTGGAAATAGCTTAGATACCCATAAACTAATAAATGAAGAATGAAAACGTGGTATGTGTATACAATGAAATATTATTCAGCTGTTAAGGAAAATAAAATTATGAAATTCTCAGGTAAATGGGTGCAGTGAGAAACTATCATCCTGAGTGAAGTAACCCAGACCCAGAAAGACAAACTTTGCATATTTTCTATGTGTGGTGGTTAGCTTTTAAGCTTTACATATATATGGTTAACTTAGACTATCCACAGAGGTTATGTAGTTAGCAAGGGAACGGGGGGGGGGGGGGGGGGAGGATGGTAGAGACTCTTACCAAGGAAGGGTAAATAAATATGGTGGTGATGGAGGAAGGGGGGTGATGAGAATAGGGTGATCCAAGTGGGAAATGGGATGGCAGGGTAGAGGAGCGAGTATGGGGAAGGATAATAAACTCTAAAGGCCATTGTAAACGCCATTAAAAAAAAAATCTAACTGAATCAGAAAGGGAAAGAATAATATACCCCTGGCAGGAGAAGGTGGGAGGAAAATTGGGGTGGGGTGGGAGTGGAGGGAAATGTGAAAACTGAAAGATAGGCAAAGAAAAAGTACCAAACTTACCCAGGATCTTCTGCATACTTCAAACACATTTGCAAACCTGTGCTCAACTCACAGACATGTGTGCATGTGAATGTATGTGTGTGTGTGTGTGTGTGTGTGTGTGTGTGTACACGTGCGCATGTGTGTGCGCATACATACACTCATTAGTATATCCTCATTGGCACAAATACATTACATCTCCTATTATCATTCCACAAACAATGGTACCATCTCCCTCATTCATTTCACTACTCAACCCTGCCAGACCTGTAGTCTGCACTTCCCAGGCATTCCCCAGCCTGCCCACCTCACTCCCACAATTCTACCTGGCGTTTTACAGTCCTGCACTAAAGCAGCTTTCTCACTTGGCTGCACATTAGAGTTGCCCTCAGAGCTTTGGAAACAGAGTCTGAGGTCCCCCATGCAAGTACTAATATAATAAATACTCTGGGGTACAATCAGGGCATAGGATTTTCAAGGATGTTCGATAATTTCAAGGTCAATAGTAAATGACCTCTGAACCCTTGTAGTCAGCTTTTCAGCTGGGTGTACTTCAAGCAGGAATGGGAGGGGCAAGCCACATGGGGGATTTTTTTTTTCTCATGAAGTTCCATACCTTACAGATGGAAGAAGATGGAACAGAAAAATCAGTATGCAGAAAGCAGTCTTAGAAATAAGAAGGTGATTATGACTGACGTGAGAATGTTAGGGAAAAGAAATATAAGATAAAAGGCAGATGCCAAGTAAACACTGAAGGGGAAAAGTTGAGAGAAACTGCCAAAAGTAAAACTTACGAAGACACAAACATCTCTCCACTATAGAATATGGTGTCCACACAGTACAGCATAAATCTACTCATTGATAAAGAAATGTTCCATAGGGATTTTTATGTCTCAAGACTCATATATATTTGGAGGTAGCCTATATGTGGTTAAAACTAGGCACTAACCACTTTATCACTTTTCCACGAAGCTTGAGAAAAGTGGTAATTCTAACGTAGTAAGCATCAATGTGTATTGTGTCCATAAGCCACACAGTGATCCAAAAAAAGCGCTGCTAGGACAAAATGAACCAAGCTCATTGAAGATTTGGAAACAGATACATGTGGCTAAGTCAACCTTGAAAATGGCACATGGTTTATTTTGTTTGAAAATAGTTTTCAATGAATTACTTTCCACCATTTTAATTAGAGTAGAATTTTTTTAATGATCATTCTCTAAATTATCTCATCAGCTTTACAAACAATATATATGGAAAAGGACAATATGGGGTATATGTTACATAAACACTAAAATTTATCTTGATAGAAAACTGAATTCTTTTACTCTCATACCTCGAAGTTGTAGCCACCTGATTCCACACATCCACTTCTGCAAATGTAGCCTGGTATGCTGCACGGTTCCCTGGGCATCTAGACGCAACTCTTCAGGCATAAGAGACAAAAGCTACCTTGGACCAAGAAATCTGCTTTATATAACCACAGTGATGAACAACTGGAGAAAGCACATGATATTTAATGGTGGTGAAATAATAGCTGAATGCTCTTTATGTGTGGCTCTCTAACTCTTCAAAGCTCCTAACAACTGAGTGAGGAAGAAACTATCAATGGGTAAACTGAGGATTGTACTAAAAAGTGTTGCCTAGGGCCACACACCTAGTGATAATCAACCAGAATTCTGTGTATCAGTTCCTTCCAAAACTAAGAAGTGGGAAGAAACCTACAAGTGATGTCATATTCTTTTAAATATCAAAAGCCTCACCAGGAAAGTCTATTCCATGAAGAGTCTCTGAGAGGTGAAAGCTTACATACCTAGAAAGGCTATTGTTTTTCAGCTGGTTAACGCCAAGTCCCTGCAAAGAGACCTGAGGACTTAAGCTTTGGTATGCTTCCCTTCAAACATACACCACACACGTGTGTACTTGTTCAAATAGGTACACATTCATGCACATCCATCTGGTAGATAGTAATGATTAATTGCATGTCTGTCTCCTGGGTATATGGCTAGAAACCTGAGGGCACAGGCCCTGTCTTTTAAACTACTGATTGTTATATCTTGTAGACATAAATGAGTAGCTGAAAACGATTTAGTCTGGTTTTAAGAACTCAATACTGATCGCTGGGGTTCCACAGCCATATCTACAGAGCACATACAATACACATGGGGATTTAAGGAATTGAGGATTGAAAGGGGAAAAAAAACCAAAACCACTGGCTTATGGAGGACCACAGAGGGAAGAACCTAGCGGGCAGTAAATCCATTGCGCAGTTAGCTGGGAAACCCAACCCTGGACATAGCTGTGCTGGGTTTTATGCATTGGAAGTAATTCTATCCTGGGCACACCATCATGAGGAAGAATGGCTCACCTTCTTCAAGTCTCTTAGACTCACATGGCCTGAGGGGGAAAAAAAAACATGAGGAGAGAACCCTGCAGGCAGGGCATCTGCCTGAAAAAGGCCATGTGTATTTATTTCTTCCCCTATGAGCACACGGCCTTACATAACAAAAGTGACATGGGCTGTGATGTGGGAACGGCAGATTGGATCATGCAGGTAGGTTCAATATAATCTTAAGACCTTAAAATTGAAAACAATTTCCCCAGTTGTGAGCAGGGAGCAGGAGACCTGACTAGAGCAGAAGGTTCAAGAACACAATCTCACTGGTTTTTAAGATGGACAGGGAGTCACAAGCCACAGGCAAAAGGAACACTGGTTGTGTCGATACTGTGCCTTTAGCCTACAGAACCATATATTAGCCAGTCTTGCAGACTTATAAGAAAACAAATTTGTATTGGATTGAGCTACTAAATTTGTGTTTTATTAGGCTACTAAATTTGTCACAATGTGACAGGCAGTAATAGGAAACTTGTACGGACATCTGTATCCTAGAGCAAGGCTACCCCTTAAGGGTGAAGGAGAGAAACTACAGAGGCCCTAAGCAAAAGTCATCAGAATAGTCAGGAGAGAAGACCACATCTGACCCCAATGAGCAAATCCAAAGAAAACAGCGATGGATGAGGCTGACGGGGCCAGCCCTTTTGTCTCTGGAGAAACAATGCTCTAGTTCTAAACCCCACCCTGAGATTCTGTCCTGAGAAGACTACTAAGAGCCAACTCGGAGCATCTAAGGACAGGCAGAGTAAGAGTGACAGAGCTGAGTGCTCCTGACGACACCTCCTCTCAGCTGCTACCCAAGGAACACAGAATCTGTGCACTAAACCAAGTCATCCGCAAAACCCTTAACCAACTCCTGAGCCCAAATGCAGACAGCTGGGAAACAGCAGCTAGCCACTGGGACAGGGAAACAGGCAGGCTTTCACTCTCTCAGGTTGGCACAGAAAGCAAAGCTCAAGACGGAAGGTCATGTGCCCTCTAAGAAACCAACGGGATGCACCTTGCATTCATGACTTTTCCATTAACTAGAGTGCTATTAATGAATGGTATTAACACATGTATTGTTCCGTCAAGTACTCACTTGGTACCAGTTTCCCGACTACGAGGAAGCAACCTTCTGATAGAAAATAGTGTATTCTTTAATCTTGTGAAGAACTGGGGTTAAAAAGTCCAGGTAAAGGGGAGGAAAGACTGATGCAAAATGCAAACGGAGGAAACCAGCAGACCGCACTGAAGTTCTGCTGGCTCTGCTGTCGTGTGATAAGGAACAGCGGTTGATTCTCACACACACACTAAATCATTACAGTTTGAGGAAAATCTAAGATAAGAATATAAGTATAGCTTCAATTCCGAAGGTGATCAGGCTGCCAATTAAAAAGGAACTCACTGGGCTTTGCAAATGTTTTAACATCTGTTTCATGATTTAACTGTCAAACTAAATTATGCTAAACTTGAAATTACACTACCTATGGAAAGCCGCCAGCTATCCCCACTCTTCCAGAATCTGGAACTCACCGCGCGTGAAGGAAATCTTAGAAACTACCCCAGTCTGACAACATGCTTGACGGCAGGGACAGCCCACATGGGTACTTTCACTTTTTAAAATGCTCTAGTGTGATCTTTCTTTCTTTCTTTCTTTCTTTCTTTCTTTCTTCTTTCTTTTTCTCCCTTTCTTTTTTCTTTCTTTTTTTTTTTAAGTGTGATTTTTCTTTATGGAGCAGTTCATGCTTTAACTTATGGTGTTATCAGGAAGGAAAATAATGTTTCATTCAATCAATGCTTTCTATAAGGCAAGATATGGTAGGTGCTCTATATTTATTTATTTAAACAATTTATTCTTTACGTCGTCCCAGTAAAGAACTACAAATAGGATGCCACTATTTATATTTCAACTAAAATTACCCAAATTCATTATTATACAGTATTAAGAGACAATAGTTTAATACAATCAAAGATGAGGCATGAAAGTATGAGACAAAGAGTAGATAAAATATAGATAAAATATACTGTGAATAGCTCCAATATTCAAACTGACTCTAAATAGTCTGTGCTGTTAATAACAGACAAGAGTTTTATCATAAAGAAATACGGGTGTTATAAAATAATGGCTGATATAAAGTATGCTATTTCATTTGGGTTAAAGTATGCATGTATGTTTATAACAATAAAAAGAAATCATCAAATAAGAAACTCTACCCATAGAGGTTTTTCCCCATTTAATCTGAGAAATAATATGTAAAAGACCAAACAGTGTGCCGTAGTGACGGGTGGTACTTTTCTGTGACATGAGAGGAAAGCATGCTTAGATGTCCTAACTAACAGTGAACATTTAGTGACCGTTCATCTCTACTGAGGCTTAAAGCCCTGAAATAGTTAACTAGTCAGGAGCAGTGTCAAAGCTACTTCCAAAAACTGGAATATTACACCCACTAAACAGTTTTGGACAAAATTAGAATATGCAATTATGTTCATAACGTGCAGAAAATAAAACACATACAGCACAATCTCAAAATTATAAAACTGAAGTGTTACAAATAAACGTGTAGGCATATAGAGAAGGTGGAAAAATTAATCCCACAGTGCTTTGTGCATCTATCTCATGAATAACATGTGTGTTTGCTTTTTGAGAAATCCCTATTAAAAATAGTTCATTGAGGTCAATATCCATCTTTCAGCGTGAGTCCTTTGAAGTATTTTAGATTTGAAAAATCATAGCTAGGTTGATCAAATTGTAAAATGGTTTGCAAATTTATTTAGGGAATAATTTTTATATATTTTTTTTATTTTAACTCATTAGGTCAAGAATTCAAAACACATCTAGATATAGCTCCATGGATGAAATTTTTTAAATTTATTAACTTTTTTGTTTAAGTGATTTACATACATATAAAAAATTTCCTCAAATATGAAATGTGTGCTTCATATTCTGATAAAAAGAATGAGAAAACAATATGACATGTCAATTTTGGCCATGTACAGCACATTTCATAAAAGGACAAATACTGCTAGATGCATTCTATAATTCTGCGGCCTTTCAATTATATTCCTGCTATACTCCACAAGATATTTGTTTTGTTTTGTTTTTTGTTTTGTTTTTCAAGACAGGGTTTCTCTGTATAGCCCTGGCTGTCCTAAAACTCACTCTGTAGACCAGGCTAGCCTCAAACTCAGATATCCACCTGCCTCTACCTCCCAAGTGCTGGGATTAAAGGCATGCACCACCACTGCCTGGCACACATAAGATCTTCTTTAAGCCAACAAAGAATGCACTTGAAGATCATTAAGTTTCAATTTACTCAACTGAAAATGTAAGCTCTTTCAAGGGGATATATATGAAAAATAGGTAACAGAGAATCTTTAGCCGTAAAAGCAAAATCACTGGCTGAGAGACTGGGTGAGTCCAGCTTTGGGGTAGGAATAAAGGAGCTATAAGCTCACTACATCACTATTATTTGGCAGTGTGCTGGGGATACTGCAAATATTATCTCATGGTCCATCAGGTATGACCATCTCCTTTTTAGAGATAAAGAAATCAAGATGAAATATAAAATACCTCAAAAGAAGACCCGTGTTGAGGAATAACTTCTAACCCTAGACCAATTGAATAAAACTGATTTCCCCAGTGCCGTTACATTTCTGAGAGAGAAAAGCTAGATGTAAAAACTACTCAGATTGAGAGCACATCTCTGACTGCACCAGAGTTATGTAACTTAACTGGCAGGAGAGGCTGGGAGGGTCAGGGCTCTGCAGCAAGCCCAAAAAAGCGGTTTCGGCACTGGTCTGAGCTGGGCTGGAGCCTGGCTGCATGAACGCTCTGGAAACTGGCCTTCACCTCCCAGGAACACGCTGTGGTTTACTTACACCAGTTGCTCATCAATTCTCAGTAAGCCTCATACCCAGTATCCCAAAGAGTTGGGCATGAAGCCAAGCCGCAGGAAGGAGCCAGAGGGTCAGGATAAAGGCATGGGAGCAGTGATGCCTCATTCTAATCCATAGCATGTGACTCGTGGCAAAGTTAAAGCTGAACCTCCTCTGCCTCCTTTATCCTTTCTTGAAAAGGACTCTTGAAATTTCCAGATCATTTACATTAAATGGTAATATTCCATCAACATACGCATGGTCACAACGTTTATTAAATAGCTGCATTTTCTATGAAAGGCTGGTTTATCTAGACAATGATTGGTTTATGCGTCCATTTTTATTCATCTCTCAAATTGTAGAGAGAATTCTATATTCTCAATGGAGCCTTCAGGCACTCCTATCTATTTAGACTGCACAGTTGACAAACTTTATACTGGTAAATCATGCTCCGGTAGCTGTGTTTAAAGTATCTCTAGACTAAACTGTCATTTCACTGCAAAGACAATCTCACGGCACTATAAATCCCAGCTATTCCTGGTGTTCAGTCTTTAGTAGTTAAATAAATCTTCTATTTGTTTTTAACACTTAATGCACAATTAAAGCTAATGCAAAGTATTATGAGAAAGTAGCACAAGAAGAAAAGTATTTTGAGCAATAAAACAATGCAATGTAATGAATGGCTGACGATGTTCTGCAAGCTTTAAGCAGGTTGATTAATTTAAACTTAACAATAACTTCACGCAAGGGTCACTATGGTTTTTCTGATTTTCTGATGAAGAAATGGAAGCAGAGATTAAATAGCCTACAGTCATCAGCCAGGTCAGAACTGGCACTTTAACAAGCCAGCTCTACAGCTAGTGCTCTAACACCCAGAAGCAAAGCTTATCTGTGTTACTCATTATATTTCTCCTCTCGCAATCCCTGAGGAAAGTGGTCCAAGATGGCAAGAGGAAGATGCTACAAGTATCAGTGAAATCGAACAACTTGGCCGGTGTCCTGGCTTTGCATGAAGGGCGTGCTGAGCAGCAGTGGCCATGGCTGTAATGTGTGCAGAGCCAGGTGAGGAACACAGAGAGTCCTCCCATACTCTTGCTGTAGGCTGTCCCTTCTACTTCGTTGGGCAACAGAAAATTCCTTTGGTGTAGCTTGACTATTTAGAGCCCTTACTTCTAAAACACTTAGAATCAAGTCGATAAACTCAAGAAAGGGATGGCAAGATGGCTCAGAGACTAAAGGAACGTGCCACCAAGTCATACGACCTGAGTTTGAGATTCCAGAAACCCACATAGTGGAAGGAGAGAACTGCAAGCTGATCTTTGACCATGGTTCATGTGGCACACACATAAATACATGTGAAAAAATGAAAGTAAAAAAAAAGCTCTAAGAAAAACAGGCAAAGATTTGTTTGCAGTGGGAATGAGTCTAGAGATAAAACAGACAAGAAATAGGTTATTATCCTGATGAGTCCCCAACCTATGAACTTCCTTATGAATCATTTAAAAATTATTTTTAATGTTTTTCCTCAAACGTCTCAAATGAATTTTTTAAGCATTATTCAAATCGCCTATTGTTGCTGCTATAAATAAGACTTATGTTTTGGCAAATTGTATTTTCAAGTTCTATTTGGCACTTCTAACAACATTATTAAAGTCTCTGGTTAAATTTCTGTGTCAATAAATAACATTTTTATTTTTTCATTTCTCCCATCCTTGCAGATTTTCAATTCTTTCTTGTGTTCATGTGCTGGGGAGGGCATCTAACATGGCAACAAACATAATTAAACAAGTCCTAATTTTAAAAGCTACTTCTTTTAACATTTTGCCATTACATATGTTTTTATCATAGGTCTTTGGTAGGTAACAGGTACCAACCAAGTTGCTAATCTGCTTGGTTTCTTTCTAACACTGTTAGCTCCTTAGGATTAAATCTTCATGCATTCATACTGTGATTCTCTCTCTTGGAAGCCAGCTACTCTAACAACTTCTAATTATATGTTACTTAATGTAAACTAATGTAAACCCATTGGTCGCTCCTGGATCAGTTCAGCTTAACCTTGAACAACCCAAGATTCAGTTTGTTACATATTCACTTCAGTTTGTTACATATTCACTTCAGTTTGTTACATATTCACTTCTGTTTGTGGAGAAGACTCGTCTTCTCTTGAGAGTCCTTAAATTGGCATTGCCAGGGTTTGAAGTTAGGCTAACTGCATAATTTCATTTAAACTTAGTCAAATGAAATGGCGCAAGTCCTTACTTTTCTTTTAGAACAGCTTACATACCAGTTCTGGCAGCCAGTGGAACCTAACAACGACAGTCAGTCGACCTCTACCTGAAGACAAGCAAGCCACCAGCTCAAGACCATGGGTGCTATATGAAGATTTTGGATTTTTGTTTTGTTTTTCACTGAGTCAATTTTGATATTTCTTATTTTGCTAAAAAAAAAGTCAGATCTTCACAATTGGCATATATGGAATTAAAATCCTCAGTTCTAAAGGACAGTAAAAGAGAATATATACATTGCATGTTAACTAAATCAAGTCCAAAATCAAAATCATAAATAAAGCAATGGTAAGAAAGATATTAACCAATTTTACCTTGCCCTAATTCTAGCAATGATAACAAGATACATATAGCAAATCTACATATAGCAAGCACCTTTCATAAGAATGCCTTAAGAGAATTTATGAAAATACTGACACATTCTCTTAGCATGTAGATTTCCTCATATTCTGTTGATGTGATGCAGAGGTATATTTACATCATTATGATGGTAACTACTTTTGAATTACTCTCTCATAGACTTTCTTATTTTCAGCAAAGTGTTGACTATTTCTAACTCTTGGTTCTCTCTAATACTCCTTTTGTTCACTTAAAACAATGTTTAATTTTGCTTTTATCCCATTAAATTACAATTGTAACATTGGTCAAACTGACTAAAGCTATCATAGTAAATGCACGTCTCATTGTACATATCAGCATTATCTCTGAGTCTTGTGTGTGTGTGTGTGTGTGTGTGTGTGTGTGTATCTTCTTCCTTGTCCCCTCATTCAACAGCACGTCTCTTCCCTAAAAAACACTTTCTGAAAGAGATGTGGGACAGAGAAAGCATACCTGTAGAGCTTGACTCAAGACTGTGCACAGAGCCTCTTTTCATACTACTTGGGGGCATGCTCTGCATTCAAAGTTGTATGCTGGAGATGTGTTCATTTACCTTGAACAGTCATTTAAAATCCTAGAAGAAATTCACTACTTGCTATTTTTCTTAAAACACCATAAGGAATTTACAACATGAAACCTGAACTTTCTTAAAACTTCCTAAAATGCCATTGACCTCAGACACCAGCTATGGCATCTGTTTATCTTTACAACCAAGATCAATCCCAAGCTACGACCATATGGTGCTGCCAGAGCTTGGTAAAGGCACTGACTTCAAGGTGACTTTTAAGTCCAGAACAATGCAAATGGCCTCTCAGATAATTACATGTTAAAGGCATGTAAGAACAGAATTCTAGAAGCATGTATGTAAGGCTGTGTGGACAGTGTAGGAGGAGGGGAGACATTTCTTTCTTTGATTAGGAGCAGTAAGAAGAACAAAAGAGTTATGGGGATGGAGTCTCAGAGGCGTTCACATGTGGCGTTAGACTATATCCAATTTTCTTGAGCTGTCAAAAGGCCATGTACAATTTTCCTTTTGACATCTGAGAAGTTCATGCTACTTCCTTCATGACGGTTTAGGATGAAGAGAGGAGGAGCTGGGTCCCCTGAAATACCAGCTGAGGCACGTAACATCATCTAAGAACAGTTACATATACAATCTGCTCCCATTAATGCAAGAGTGACTGGTTTAAAAAAAAAAAGTTTACACAAAACAAGCAATGTTGGAGAGAGGGGAATAGAACGCAAACCTAAGAATACAGAATCATACGTGAGGAGTTTCCCACTGCTTCTGGCTGGAGAAATTGGCTTTGCCAGTTCATTACCCAAATAGTAGCTTCAACTAACTACCAATTGACACTACTCACAATTAATGCAAATAAAACTACCTTTAGTGAAACTAAAGACCTTGTACACTCGAGTAGGAGGCCATCATGGACCAAGGAGAGGTTGGTACAGAAGACCGCTTGCACTCCCAGTTCTGCTGCAGCAGTCATCCAATTGAGAAACAAATATAGACACAGCCCTTCTAAAACATCATCACAATAAAGTTCTGTCTCTGCGAGGTTTCTGCCTCTATGTCTCGATAGTGAGAAAAAAAATTAAAAAAAAGGAAACATGGCATTATCTGGTGGTATACGCTCCTATTTTATTTTTAATGTTTACTTTGAATGATTTATCCATTCCTCCAGAATATAAGTAAAAGCTTTGAAGGAAATAAAATACTGTTCGGGTCCCCTGTGTTATACCTCTGATTATTCTGCCGGGGTGCATCTGAGCAGTGGGAAATACCAGCTGAATAGTAAATCCCAGATCAAACTCTTCACACCCAGAACTCACCACAGATACACTGTGTCAGGTCGGAAATCAGACAAGGACGGCTTTAAGAAGTGAGCACTAAGAGCGGGGCCCTCAAACGTCTACTGACACAGTATAGGTGTTTGCTGCCATTGACACGAAATCGCACTAAATGACACTAAAACTCCTTCATACTGGTGCTTATTAAGATGAATCAAGTATTACAAAACACCCTTTATACTAGCTGATCATTTTATAATCCTTGGAAAGACACTTTGCTGCTTAAACAAAACAAACACAAAGATTATTCAGCTAAAGATTATGTAAAATGTTGTCCTTCCTGTCAGTAGCATTTAGATAAACTTAAGTGACTGAAAAACCACCACAAGATTAATTCCAGTGTTCTGAACATAATACACAGGCTGGCAAATATTTAGTATATTTTCCAACTTTAAAGGAAGCTATCATATCTTTTCTTTCTATAAAAGACAGATTTCAGAGCAATTCAGCTATCTAGAATTACATAGCCATAGTTAAATTCAGCTACCTACTAGCAGTGTGAATTTTGGTCAAGTTGTAAACCCTTTCTGTACTCAATCATTTCACCTGTGGAGGTGACAGTAGTTGCTATTTCATAGTATTGTTTGGGGTTGTAGCTTTAACAATACTGGCAATAAAATAATCTAGGTAAAGAGCCTAGAGTCTAATGAGCGACAGTGTTGGACATGTGTCCTTGTGTGCAGTTAGACACTTATGGTCTCCATCTTCCTTAAACAGAATGCTGGCAAATCAGTACCTTGTGGTTTAAAAGTGAAATAAAGCAAAAAAGTTTTTAAAGAAAAATCAAAACTGTATTCTTTACCTTAGGGTTTTTAAAACATGAACTTTTGCTCGATCAAGTAGTTAAGCATTCTCAGGCCCTCTTCTCAGGTCAGGGTGTTCCTGTGCAGTGCTTTCTGGGACAAGCACCTAAGTGGATCTTGTCCAGTGATAAATAGGAATAGTAAAAACAGAGAAGCCCTAAGGACCTAAGCTCTGCATGGCAATGAAAATGCTTTTGCATGGTGCCATCTTATGAACAGGTCCTGAACACAAACAAACTGGCAATGGATGTTGGGCTGTGTATAGACAAGGGCATTAAAAGAAATGGTAGTAAAAATCACATCAATGAAACTTTAAGATGAGCAAAAATCAGACTAAATGATTGAGCTTGGAAGACATTTGCTTATGGTCTATTTCAGATGAATGGGTAAGTGCATTTAACCAGGTTTGAAAACACTGTCTCCCAGGTATGTTACTACTAATGGCATTATTAGTGGGTTTTATTACTAGTGGCATATTATTACAAGTGGTACTGATTATTACAAGTGATACTGTCTCTATACTAGTGAATTCTGGTGTAGATTACGGAACTCCAGGGGCTACAACCATGGGAAGGGACAGAATCAGAGTCCAGGGATGTCAAGAGAACAAATTTCTCTGACTGTATCTGCCTCCTAGATGGCTGACATGCATCTCTCCCTGTGCGCACTGGCATGTCAAGCACTGTGTCACTAACCCATACTAACCCTCGTGCATCAACACAAAGTGTAGCTGCTAACCTAGAGACTCTAAGTTTCTGATACATGCCACCCCTCTCTATTCAGCCATGCTACACGCTTGTCCCCAGCATAGTTCATACTTGGTCTTAGTCCACGATTTTGTTTCAGCAAAACTTCGTGTCATATTTTTCTCTTAACAGTGTAACCAAACAAGCCCACATTAGAGTTTGATGTTCAACAAGCATAAAAACACAATTAGGGGAAAGAGCTGGTTGCATGCTTCAAGTCTGGCCAGCCTGGGAGCCTCGGCTCTTTCAGGGGAAGTGACACTCACAAACACTCCATCTTTTCTTTTCCTGGAAAATGGTTTTATCTTCTCTTTGACAACATAGCTTTTACCAGAAACTTCAAATGTCCAGTCTGCCAACATGTTTCAAGGTGACCATGTTAATATCATGATTACAGAACTCTTTTATAAAACCAAAAAGTATGAGATGAACTTTTAGCATTCTGAAGTTATCATTTAAAAAATTATAAAACATTTATGATTTACTTTAATAACTAATAATGTAATATGATGTTAATCATAGCATGACTGTAAAATATATTTCAATCCATGCAAGATACTTTCCTGATGATTTTCATCATGACCTTCCAACACAGTTCTGAAATGGATCAAATATACTCTAACCTACTTCTCTTCTGTCTTTTTGGTTTGAGACAAGGACTTGTATGTAGCACAGGCTGCCCGTAATACTGATCCACCCACCTCAATCTCATACCCAGCTCACTATCTAATATTAATAACAAAAATAGTTTGATAGTATAAGATGACTTATATTGTAAAAAAATACAAAAATGCATGCTGTTTTACATCTTTTTTTTCTTTTCTTTCATGAGACAAGGTCTCTCTGTAGCCTAAGGTAACCTAAAACTCTTAGTTCTCCTGAGTGACAAAGTTTTGAGCCCAGGCTTTTACTCTAAAGACTCCGATAACATACTTTCAGATTTCATAATTTACATGGATTTCACTGTAAAATGAAGAAAACGGGTTTGAGAATACTAAACATGAAATGCAGTCCCATTTCAGATTAAATATGTAAAGAAGGAGGACACAACATGAGTTGCCAAGGAGGACATTTCATACGTGTGCAACAGATTAACCATTTTTCCCCTTAGAGCCCAAACAACAGACAATACAGAGACTGGATAAACCGAGAGACTAGGCAATAAATGGTATATATAGCTAGCTTTCTTCAGACTAATTTTTTTTTCCCTTGGGACCCAAAACAGGAATTTTTCACCCCAATTCATCAGGAAACATATATGTGTGTGTGTGTGTGTATGCATGTATATATATGCGTGGAGATAGATAGATAGATAGATAGATAGATAGATAGATAGATAGATAGATAGATAGAAAGAAAGAAAGAGAGAGAGAGACCATCGTCCCAATCCCTTAAGTTGGGATGGGTAATTTTGATTGCTTGATGTGTTATCATCTAAGATAGAAGGTTATTTTGTTTAATTATTGTATTCTATATTAATAGAAATGTAAGGTTTTTTGTTTAATTATTGTACATTAGTAGAAATTTAAGTTTTTCTTTAATTACTATATATTGATAGAAAATTCTTTTGTTTGAATTATTGTATATTGATAGATATTCAAGGTTGATATAATTGATAGAAATTTAAGGTTGTTTTGGTAACTATTGTTTGACTATATTGTACATAAGCCATTTATTAAAAATGTGATTTTTTTAATAATTATTTCTATTGTGTATAGATTGTTAGTATTAGAGAAAAGACAATTCTTAAACTGAAAGGGAGCTATGAAGTAGAAACTTAAGTGTTCTTTGGAAAGTTAGTTGGAGGGTGTTTTGCTGGGGCAAATACCTGAAGAGACGGTTAGCTGAAGTGGACACAGGTGAAAGACTAAGGCGGCCTCATGAAGGAACATTTGGTAGAGCAGACACAGGAACGGATGCTCTACTAAAGCAAGCACATGACAGGACACAGGATGAAGGATTCTTTCCCGACAACACGCATGCATTGGTCCACCTTACACTGCCTAGTTGGGCTGCATTTGTCAGACTCCATAGAGAGAAACACCTGGTGGCGTGCTGCGGTTTCTTGCAGCTTTCACTGCCTTGGGCTGATTGGCAGAGTGATGTCAGCTGTGACAGATGCATGTGCTGAGGCAAAACCTGTGCTGGGACCTGTGGAGGACATGTGATGTCTGGAGGGAGTATAAGTAGAACTTGAAAGATGCTGTTGGAGGCTGAGCTAGGCTTGCTTATAGAGCTAGCTGTGCAACACCTGTGGGTCTTGAGTCTTTGCTGATCTTCACTTCCCTGAGAGAAGCACAGCGGAGAACTTCTCCTGGCATTCCTCCTGGTCCCTCGTGCTGACTCGTGCCAAGGCTGAGGCCTGGCTGACTCTGCTAGGTAGTGCCACCACTGGTGTTTGCTATCCTGACAAATGAACTGGACTGCTGGTGTTTTTATGAAGTGTTCGAGAGTGCATCGAGCTGCTGCTGCTGCTAACCTGTGAACTGAACTGCTGATGTCCTGACAACACAGATGGGAGCTGCTCCAAAAAACCTTTCTAAACAGGTCCACTTCCTCCCAACCCCCGGTATCCTTTCTTTCCTACTACCTCTGGTGGGTGGTAGGCTAAAACGTAAGTTAAAGCATTCAAAATAGGCATTGAAAAATTTAAAGTTACATACATGTCCATGTAAAGTACAGACTGGGTCCCACCAAAATTCTATGTTGAAACCTAATTCTCAAAGGATAAACACTATGCGTGAAATGTTATTATTTTTCTGATATTTTCAAAGAAAGTTCAACAAATATAGATTTGAGGGCAGAGTGTTCATTTTTCTTCTTGTTTTGAAAAGCTGTCACTGCCTTCTAGCTTCCATTGTTTCTGAAGAGAAGCCAGCCATCATTTGTCTGCAGGCTAAAGGTGAATTGCTTTTCTATAGTTAACTCTGAGAGGCACTTAGTTCAGTACAAACCATATTCATATTACAAAGTCTTATTCAAAATATGGTATCCTAAAAAAGAAACAGTAACAGAACATTAGTCACATGCCTAGGACATCTTTATCTTCTCTAGATCATATTTTTAATCTGCTCTGTAACTGTCTTAAAGCATAGCTCAGTGAAAAAATAGTGTGTGCAAGGTCCAGGGTTCAATGCAAATGGCACACATGCACTCAAGATAGACAGACAGACAGACACACACACACAGACACACACAGACACACACACACACACGCAGTGGGAGAGAATTTACATTCTTTCAAAGATGGAGAATGACTATTTGTTGACTAGAATTGTAACAAGTGGGGTCTCTTTCTATAGACAAAGGTAGGATCTGACACTAAGACAGGACAACTGGCCACCCATTTGACCATTCCCTCCACTGCCTTAGGTTTCCCAACACCATTGCGACTTCAGCTACTTAATATAGAAACAAATGCCAGTCCACAGGACTCATCTGTAGGTTTCAGAGTAATCTCCAAAATGCCTGGGCAGTTTCAGGAGCATTTAAGGGAAAAAAAAAACTACAACAGCTTGTATTATAATAAAAGTTGGCTTAAAACCTTGTAATAAAGTGCAGTCTGCATTAGGCATACTCTTGGAGGACTCTGCCTTAGGCAAGCACAAAGCTACAGCAGTGTTTTATAAACTGAAAGTCACTTCAGAAAGAGGAACTTAGGCTGTATGCAAACACCCAAGATAATACTTTCTTGTAGGAGTAATACTCCCATTATGTATATATGTATATATATATAATTATATATATAATGTGTCTATATATGTATATACTCATATATATACATATAAATGATATTTTTATCATATTTATTTATTCATAAGCCACCATTTTCATATGATCTTTCTCATTGTTTTCTTTCTCTAAGGCTATGTGCTACTAAACAAGTGTCTATAGAATGATTTCAGGTCTTGGCAACATGATTAAATGCAACTGAAAGGAGGTTTGCTGAAAGAATAAACACACTGAAATGGTGAATGATCCTGCACACAGCTTTGATTTGCCATGAGAGAACAATGTGGTCTGCCCTTTCAGCAATTATTTTAAAAACCCAGCCTCATAAAAAGAAAACATGGCTACTAATAGGTTTATTTTTTTTGCTAGCACTGATTTATAATGTTATTAAAAAGTTAAAAGCATATTAAATCACATGAATATACATTTATCCTCATTCTGTGCATAAATACTAGCTGCTATACATATAATCTGAGAGAAAAAACACATTTAAATTTAGACACATAGGAAATATTGACCTTCTGAAACTATTAAGGATCACTTAGCTTCCATTACAACAAACAAGTTATTTAGTGACTCCCAAAGCTAAGCATATGGAGGTGGAAGAGCAGAGGCTCATTTCCAGAATAAGAATTTGCTCCAAATTTTTCCTACATCACATTTCAAAGAAGCAACCACTGAGAACAAACCTAGCATTTATGTTATTGGTCATGTGTTGGTCTCGGGTTCTAGGACATTAAGAGTGAGTTACCGACATTGCTACGTAGTTCTGCCTTCATTACCCTGGACTTTTTGTTTAAAATGCAATGGCACAGTGTGGGAGGTAGCATCTTCCATAAAGTAGGTTAAGGGGATAAGTAATCAACCCCTATGCATAGGAGAATTCTGGTTCATGCTGACTGTTCCAGTTTGGAAAATGAAGTAAAGGATGACCATTATTCCATTACCAATTGGGTCCTCCGTGTTCCCACATCTGGTCAGACAGATACATAAAAGTTCAGGAGCTTCCTGAAGTTTAAACAGCGTTTTCAGTACCTGGGCCATGAAGGAGAAGCAGGCACAGAGTCTTGGCTGCCTTCGGCTCATCTCCCTGACAATGAAGCAGCAAGTCCACTGTCACTGCGCATCTGACTGTTTCTCCTTCAGATAAAAGAACTTTCGGATACAAAGCAGCTGTGGGGCATACCAATAACTAAAGGATCATGAAAACCAACACAAAAATAACAAACCCATACCTGAAGTGTTTGTTGGCTTGCAAATCTCAAAAAGATAAATGTGATAATTAGTTCTCCTCCTCCTCTTCCTCCTCCTCCTCCTCCTCCTCCTGATTTTTTTGAGACAGGGCTTCTCTGTGTAACTGCCCTGGAACTCACTCCATATATCAAGCTGGCCTCAAACTCAGAAATCTGCTTTCCTCTGCTTCCTGAGTGCTGGGATTAAAAGACCAGTTTGATAGTTGACTTTTATAATCAACTCCCCAGGAAGAAGTGTTTGATTGTTAGGAAAGCACAGCTCAAAGTCACACATGCATCCAGGCATGCACATACGCACACACATGTACCAAATGCATGTAGCCCTCAACAGACTATAACATGATGCTGAATTTGGATAACTTACTGCCCAAAAAAACCAAGACAAAAGACCAAAACCATAAAGAATGGGAGTATAGAAAGGTGGTAGAGCCTTGAAAGAAAATGAAGGCTGCTGGAGGTATGTCCTTGCAGTGGTCGAGGTGGTGGTAAATCTAGATTCTCCCTACATTCCCCTTTTTTCTCTATATTTTGATCCACCACAGGATGAACTGCACTGCTCTGTAATCCCATCTCCCCTATTATTAGACTGAACCCACTGAAAACAGGCCTTCCTCCTCTGTCACAGGGAACAAGAAAACTAGCTAATGCATGACATGTATTAGAGATGATTATATCTCACTTCCGTGACACTAAAAACCAAACGTGCTAATGGAAACTTTCACTAATGAAGAGCTGTAATCTACAAAACTATAAAATGTTATTGATGGTAGAAAGTCTGCTGGTGCCATAGTCCTAAGCAATAGACTTTCAAAGACAAGCTGACCTTCACCAGATATGCCCATCTGTTGGTCCCTAAGCACACATAGGCATAACAGGCTCCATCCTCACAGAAAATATGGGAAGCCAAGAGTGTGTGGCCTGGTCTATCAGTGAGCCAAGAGGCCCTCGTGTTCAGAAAAGGGTTTTCAAAGAGGTAACACAATGAAGAAGGCGGGCTAGATTATTAAGATAATGCTTCCTTGGGAATGAATAGATAACATTTCCTCCCAATCTTCAGTAATGACGTAAGTGCTAAGAAAAGTCATGCCAAATGAACTTGTATTACTTATTTAGTACTTAGTAATTTCTTCAAATAGTACAACCAGCAGTTCATTTTTTAATTTTTTTTTATTTTTATTAGATATTTTTTATTTACATTTCAAATGATATCCCCTTTCTCAGTTTCCCCTCTGGAGAAAAACCCTGTTCCCTCCCCCTCACTCCCCCTGCTCACCAACCTACCCTCTCCCGCTTCCTGGCCCTGGCATTCCCCTACACTGGGGCATAGAACCTTCACAGGACCAAGGGCCTCTCCTCCCATTGATGACCGACTAGGCCATCCTCTGCTATACATATACAGCTGGAGCCATGAGTCCCACCATGTGTACTCTTTGGTTGATGGTTTAGTCCCCTGGGAGCTCTGAGGGTACTAGTTAGTTCATATTGTTGTTCTTCCTAAGGGGCTGTAAACCCCTTCAGTTCCTTGGGTCCTTTCTCTAGCTCCTTCATTGGGGACCCTGTACTCAGTCCAATGGATAGCTGTCAGCCTCTACTTCTGTATTAGTCAGGTACTAGCAAAGCCTCTCAGGAGGCAGCTATATCAGGCTCCTGTCAGCCAGCATTTGTTGCCATTCACAATAGTGTCTGGGTTTGGTGATTGAATATGGGAAGGATTCCCAGGTGGGGAAGTCTCTGGATTGTCCTTCTTTCAGTCTCTGCAACTCCTTCCATAGGTATTTTGTTCCCCCTTCTAAGAAGGATCAAAGTATCCACACTTTGGTCTTCCTTCTTCTTGAGTTTCTTGTGACAACAGCATTTCAAATTGAGGGCTTTTCTAGAAGGGTAGTGTACCAATGGGCACAATTTTATTTAGCTTGTTCTTATGAGAACTTATTTTAAAGTGTTTTATAGTCCCCTGTCCTGTATTTTTTCCCTTCATTTCACAGTTTGGGTATAATGTCTCTCAATTACGTGTTTAGCTTTAGGAAATCATTCTCTAACAACAGCTAATCTACTAATAGCTATGATATCTCCATAGAGAATTAACAGCACAGACAAGCAGTGATATATGTATGCCCCCTTCTTGAGAATGCCTTTTTGAAGGAAAAAAAAATCATCAACAGAGACCTGGTTCTTTATGTTCTTTATGGTGAAAGGTGATGTAGGGAGAATCACCCTACCTTGACACACACATTGCTCCTACGGACAGAAGATTAACTCTTTAAAATGCTTTGCAAATGGTGTTTTCATATTGTTGTATGTAAATACCACCTTTGATCATCTACACAGAGCAAGGATTGCCCGAATCCAACCTCATTCCTTAACTTGGATCCAGTACCACAAGGGATTTCTATTTCTTACCTACTGGGGTACAGAAAGTTCTCATTAAGAAACTATGCCCTAGTGTAGGGGAATGCCAGGGCCAGGAAGGGGGAGAGGGTGGGTGGTGAGGAGAAGGGGGAGGAAACAGGGTTTGTTTTTTGTTTTCATTTTTGTTTTTGATATTTTTTTCAGAGGGGTAACCAGGAGAGGTATCATTTGAAATGTAAATAAAGAAAATATCTAATAAAAAAAATTTTTTTAAAAAAGAGACATATCTGAAATTGACAAAAAAAAAAAAAAAAAAAAAAAAAAAAAAAAAGGAAAGAAACTACTCCTTAAGAATGCCTAGTCTGCCTGTGGTGAGAGAAGAACAACTATGTATTTTCTACAAAGATCTGCATGTTTGCTATAGCTGGCATGGTGAAACTGTCAAGAAAGGCAGAAGGCAAAGAAGAGCCTGCAGAGTCAAGAAGGCAGGAAAGGAGGAAGGAAAAGCAAGAGAAATGATGGGGTTCTCGGAACAGCCCAAGAGATGGCCGTATGACATCTTTCTATGGCAGAATGCAGCCAACACATGTGTTGCCGTGGCTCCCAAGACTCAGCTTAAACACTGGTTGATCTAGGTCCTATTTTATTGAATGATTCAGGTCTTGCTGAAACAAATACTGCATTTAATTTATTAAGTTATTAGCTGCCCACATAATTAAATATTCCATCATATTTGACATTCCATAATATTTTATCAACATATGTGCAGTACTTGTTTTAATGTACTTGAACTGCTTTTGGATCTACTGCATGAAAGGTGGTTTTAATAAAAAATATATAGGATTATGTGATGTTAGAATATTAGTCACAAAATACATTCAAGATGGTTCGCTATGTATACTTAAGTTAGGAACCTATGCCCAGAAAAGTACATGGGTAAAAAAATATGGAGTATAAATTTGGAGGTCAAGTGCTGAGGCAGGAGATTGTTAAGAAATGAGATGAGATGAGATGAAAGACAAAGCTCCATTTCAGTTTCTCTGACTGCTGGCTAAAGGTATTCATATCGAAAGTAAAGAGTATGAGAACAAAGGAGAAAAAAAATATGATTTAAGGACCATAGGGAAGTGGAAGCCAGCTCAGGAAGGACCAAGACCCTGCGGGCCTGTTTCAAAGTATGTATTTTATACTATCAAAACCATCAGCTGGGGATTTAAAATCGATCCAGGAAAGAAATGCAGGTCTGAGAGCAATCCAACCCTATTAAAACACATGAGCAGCCACGGCATGTTTTAAAGAGTGGCCTAATCACTGCTATGGAAGTGTCGGGCGTAGGTTTGAATGTGTGAATCACACACTGTGTTCTTTAAACATAAAGATACCAACTGACTTCAAAGATCATTCTAGTTATACGTTTTAACTCTACATTTCTTTTCAAAAAAATATCATGTGTGGCGTCGAGGAAGGGACATGTGGGTTACAGCTCTGTGTAGAGGTGAGAGATGAGCTCTATGACATCAGTTCTCTGTGACGTCAGTTCTCTCCTCCTCTAGGCAGATTCTCAGGTCACAGTCAGGTTACCAGGTTTGCGTGGCAAGTGCCTTTGCCTACTGAGCCACATCATTACAACTTCTAGCTAGTAATTTTGATGAAAACTATAAGTAACTTGTGCCATCTGGGACACAAAACTACTTTAAATAGCTAATATTGGTACCTGATTCCCCCAAAGGAGTTAAGTCGGAAAAACATGACTCTCCAAAAAAATGAAGTCTTCCTATTTTGAAAAAGAATAATCAAAACATTCAACATTTCTTAATCAAATGCAATTTTTCAGACATCTCTGAAAATTAAAGTATCATTTGGAATATTTGCATTAATACTGAAAATCAAAATAATAATAAGCTATTTGGTTTCTGTTTATGGTCTTCATTTTCAATTGCTGTTTGGTTTTTTTGTTTGTTTGGGCCTTTTGCAATAAGCACTGATTTAACTGTATATAGTTTAGCAAAGAACTCACTGACAGTAATTAATCTCTAAACATAGCCATATTCCTTGTGACCATGAACTCACTCATGAAAGGAGATGATTGCCCTTGCAAACATACATGGATTAATCTGAGCTGTAAGTTAAATTATGCTAAAGAACCAATCTAAAATGATCTTCCAAAATTACAAATATTGCTGCCTACTTAAGAGGCATGACACACTGAGAAAACTAGCTGTTTCTTCCGAAAGCATCGGCAGCCTGAACAAGAAGTATGCATGCCAGGCTGACAACCCATGCCTAGCGTATCTTGGAGAACTTACCGTGCTGCTTCATTTAGCCTAACAAGTTGTGCAAGGTGGCCAACAGGAGTGGCCAGGACAAATGACTACATCTTCTAATGTTTATCATTTATAAAATTTTACATGAACTTACTATAGTTGGAATCTTTTTTATTTTGTTTTATGTATATGAGTGTTTTGTCTAGATATACATATTGGCACCACACGCATGCCTGGTGTTGACAGAGATCAGAAGAGGGCATCCTGGAATTAGAGTTACGGACGGCTCTGAAGCATCATGTGAGTGCTTGAAACCAAACCCCAGTCTTCTTTAAGAGCAACAGGTGATCTTTAGGGCAAAGCCAACTCTTTAGTTCATTTGAAAACATCTTAAGTGGTACCTTTATTTAATGCATACTATATATGTACATATTACATGTACTATAATTATATTATAATGATAACATAATATATATTAATAGAAAAATGTAAGAGATTATTCCATATCAAATAAGGTAGCAAAATCATGTCGGTGAAAGCTGAGTGCCAATTTGATTTGGTTTAGAATCACCTAAGAGACTGTGAGACATACCCGGGCATATCTGGGAGGGCATATGCAGGTGTCACTGTGGTTGGAAGATCAATGGTGAGCAGAAATGTCTACTTGACAAGGACCTGGATGAAGTAAAATGAGGAAAACAACAGAGCAGCAGCTTCCCCCTGCCCCCCGTTCGGTGTCATGCCTGCATGCATGGAGGCTCTCCCCTGCTCCTTCCTGGCACCATGAGGTCCCGCCCAACTACCTGGGACCAAGTCAACCATACACCAAATGCTCTAAAAAAATTGGTTCTCAACTTGTGGGTTGCAGCCCCTTTGTAATCACATATCAGATATTTACATTATGATTCTTTTTTTTTAAGATTTATTTATTATTATATGTTAAGTATGTGTAAGTAGCTATCATCAGACACACCAGAAGAGGGCGTCAGATCTCTTTATGGATGGCTGTGAGCTACCATGTAGCTGCTGGGATTTGAACTCAGGACCTTAACCACTGACCCATCTCTCCAGCCCTACATTATGATTCGTAACAATAGCAAAATTATAGCTAGGAAGTTGCAGCAAGACGATTTTATGGTTGGGAGTCATCACAACATGAGGAACTGTATTAAGGGGTGGCAGCACTGCGAAGGCAGAGGACCGCTGCTCTGGAACCATGGGCCAGAGTAAAGCTCTCCATTATTTCTATTCAGCATTACTACTATTCACTGTTTTGTTCAGAACAACAAGGAAGCTAACCCACACAGAAATATTTTAAATCATTTGACATTTTCTTCAAGGATACAACTAGATTTTTAAGCGTTATAGAGCTAAGTGAAATATAACTCTTTGGGCATTAAAGGAACTATTTAAAGAGACTAATTCACAAAAGCCATCATATGTAATGAAATAAAGGAATAGCTTCCTTCAGATAACTGATTTTACTAGCCTCTGGAACTTCACTGATCAACGTGTGAATACAAATCTCTTTCATAGACTCAATAGAGAAAGAGAAGAAAAGAACCCCTAGTTTATTTAAAATTAAATATAGAAAACCTCTGTCACAAGGTCACAGTGCAGAAAGGTGCAGTGCATAGCACATAACATTACTGTCCACTTCCTGGTTTACAAACACAAAGCACAATGCATTTTTGTTCAATGGAGTGGTGATGTAAAAATAAGCGGTTCACCCATCAGTCTTTCTAACAGCAAGAACAGCAAGAATATTACTCACTTCCAAATAAATCAACAGTGATACTGGGACACAAACAGCTCATTTCAATCACTGAGGTTTTACTTAATCACCTACATGGCTCTGGGACCTGTCTTCCAGAAGGGAGCAAGAGGTCTCTCTCTTGAACTCAGGAAGCTTGACTCCCATAAACTCAACTCGACATCATATTACAAAGATCATAAACTAGAATCAAACTGACTTTAGTCCAAGGATGTACAGATGGTTCAATAAATCCAAACTGGTCAAATACAATGTATGTAGAACCAAGCACATGAGTCTCAATATTGTCACAACTTATGCAGAGGAAAAAAAAAAAAAACAGCTTGACAAAATCCAACAAGCCCTTAACATAAAGCCCTAAAGATCCTAGGAATAAAAGAGGCATGCCCCAGTATAATGAAGGCTTCTTAAGACAGAACTACAGTCGACACTATACTGAACAGGAGAAGCACAGGAAGTATTTTATATTTTCTTAGAAAATGCTCAGCTTGGTGGCTGTTACTTGCCATGTTTCTCTTTTAGGCTTTACAGTCATTTTGCATGTGCAGAGTTCATTTTGAATTTACTGGGGGACGACAAGAGGAGGGAAGTCCTAAGAGATATTAAAAGTTTGACTCCATGAGCTGGCAGGAAAGGGGGGAAGGCAGAGAAGTTAGGGAGGCTGCCAGGAAGCATTTGAACCAAGAAAACGGCATTCTCTGCTAAGCAAGTAGCCTCATAGTAATGAGTAAGCCCATTTCTAACCACAGTAACTGCCCCTCTTATCCACACAGAATGCTCTAAGTCTTCCAGAGAGTGCCTAAAATCACAATAGCACCTCATCATAACATGTCTGCTATCTTCCCTCTATGTGAATAACTTTGACAAAGCTTGGCTCAAAGACTGTCTGCAACGAGATTTACAATACGTTTTAATCATAAGGTGGAATGATTACAGCCATATCCTGTAATTAATAACATCCCCAGCAGGACTACTACTGAGCTTTGAGGACATTGTTCTGTGATTGTTTATATTATACTATATTGTTATATATTTAAGAAACAATTACTTAAATGTAAGCAGGATGGTAGAAACCATAGACAAGAGGAAGCGATGTGCTTCATCTCTCTCCTCATTGAAACAGTAATCTGTATTCGTGTTTTCAAGACTTTACTTACAATGCTGACCACTTTTTCCAATGATATTCTTATCTCAGTGAAGCCACACCTCTCTTAATAAGCCTAGTGTGTATTTTCTTTTGACTCCCAGACTCTCTTACCTCACACCTTTCTCATGAATCAAGTCTTTCTTTCAAATTCATTCTCCTACTCTCTCAAAGCCACATTGCTTGCCAACCTTACCTCTTAGTTGTTGAAGACCTTCAAGTTTCTCAATTAGATTATGGAGACAGTATTTTAATAAGTCTCTCAGCCTACCCTTTCTAACTAGAACATCCATCTGCTAGTCCTCTATTTAAAATCCTTTGGTTATATGGCACTGCTTAAAATGATAACAGCAAGGATTACTTACTTACAACTATTTGTCAAGAGTCCTATAAAGTCTATTTTATGCATATTTATGTGAAACTTAGAATTTATATCAAGGGAAGCCAGCTCAGCTATGGTATTTCTTCCATACAAAGGTAAATTCTGCAATATTGTACTCCAGATTCTTCGGGTTCTAATCCCTACTTGTTGATCTTGAACTCAAACTACAGCCTTTCGTGCAGTACTCTAGCCATATCAAAACCATGCTGATCCCTAGAATTATACCCCTTTCTACCCAGATTGAAATCACTTTCATCTCTAGGATCATGTTCACCCTTGAGCTACATGAGCTACCACATATCAATTACAGTGTCAAAGATTTTATAATCCCACAGTGCTTTGTTTGACTGTGTTGTATTATATTCCATATTAGATTACAGTTCATCATCTACTCCTTTTAATAAACTCAAAGTGTCTAAGCCACTCCTCATATCAAACATCCATATTAAGACACTGCCGAAAGTACTGAGTAAAAAAAAACACAGGAATGAACAATCACTCAAGAGATGGTCAGTGCAACCAGCACATAGGTTTCACACAAAGATGCAAGAAACTTAACTGGGCCACTGTTTTTGGCAATCGAGGTAAGTAAGTATGCAAGTAAGTAAGTTAGTATGTTATGTAAGTAAGCAACTCACTGCTGCAAACAAACTATCCTTGCAGGCTCTCATGCAGAGGATGGGCAAAGTGACGGTTTGAAAAATAAAGACTAGAATATGATAAGGGGTGAGAGGTTGGAGCCAAAGAAGTAAAACGTCCTCCAAGAGCTTCAGGTGTGAACAGGAAGTGTCCACACCTGGCAAAGCCCGTTTCTAGAAGCTGACAGATACCCTGCATTCATTACTCTCTATTTTTACTGTTCCTGCTTTACATCCTTCCACATAATATCATTTATTATATTTTGTATCACCTCAAAAAAATTAGCAAGGAAACGGACTGTTCTGTCTGAAGCACAAGAGCAGAGTGGAGTTATTAAAGGTTTCCAGAAAAAAAGGTTTCCACGCAAATTACTAACCTCCACCCCCGCCCCCGAAAAAAAAAATCACAGTGAGGGGAGGGAAGGCAGGTGGTGGAAACCGGGCACACCGAAAACACAGAGGGAGAACAGGGGGCTTCACCAGATGCTCAGGAGCGCATCCATCCGCAGCACAAGCTGGGACCGTTGGGATGTGACCACAGAGGCTGTTCACCAAAGGACTCAACAGGCTCCGGGGCAAAGCTGCTCTTTACAAAGCCCAGGTCACAGTCAGGCACTCCATGCTGACCTGCTGTCAAGAGGCCCTGGAGCCCACGGTTTAGCAAAAAGGCACATCTCCCCTGACTGCTCGCTTCATCTGCTGCTAGCAAATGGTATGTCACTAATAAACACTTGTTAAGATAGCAAAGTTGAAGAAAACTATTCATCACATTAGTATCCTGATGACTCTTAGTTGATCAACATGAGAGATACATTTACCATGATATATATATATAGATATTACAGGTAAAAACTCAAAATCATTTAGTATCTGTCTTTTTTTTTTCATAACACGACATGCTTAAATACAATACTTATAAATTTGGTAGTAACAGGTTTATAAAGAAAAACAAATCCCCAAATCAACCTTTCTAACATGAAACAGTAAGAAAAGCAAACTTGTTTCTGTTGAACACTATGAAACTTTCCTTTTGCACAATGATTCACACAGGCTCTATAAAAAATCCTCTCAAACTATCAGAACCCGATCGATCGCCTTACAAACTATGTGTATGTGTGTGTGTAACTTCTCAGTTCCTACTCTCAGCTAGAAGACCGCACAGCAAGGACAGACAATGGCATGGAAAGTTACCCTCCTCTCCAAATGGCCTCTCCTAGTGCAGAGTTATTGCTTCCATGTGTTGAAAAAAGAAAGAAGAAGAAAAAAGAAACCTTTAAGCCAACCACAATCCCTAAAACTTTTGGCACTCTTATTGAGTATTAAATCCAGAAGGGGATTTAAAAAAAAAACAACCCTACTTTTTGATTATCACACCATTGTATCAGAGTCGGAGACTTGTCATTATGGGACTGTGCCGGAAGCTAATAATGAAGGCTAGTTTCTAAAGTGTTCACAGGAGTCACACTATGTTTCTAAAGCTGTGAAATGCCTAAACTGGTCAGTCTTAACATTTAAATGTGTAATTACTGAGTTGGAGACCAGATCCTCAAATATACAGCAAAAATTAATTTGGGAGAAGTTAAAATGGGAAAAGTTAATGCTTTCTGTACATAAGACATATTGTTTTTGAAAATCTGTGGTTAAAAAACTGAGAAACACAAACATGATATAAAACTCGTTTTTGAAAAACAGTGAAATCGATCATCTTTACCTTTTTTTTTTTTCCCACATGCCAGGGTTCAAATTTAACCCTTTAAGTCCTCAAGGATTTCAGCATTCATCATGTGTCAAATGAGGGGAGAGTGCAAAAGAGTTCGCACATCTCAAAGTAAGAACAGATGGGAATGTAGAGTTAGATGGGGAGAGACAGTGCTTTGGAGGAAGGACCGGAACATCCCTCCCGAGGGTATCCGGCCTCAGCTTGTTCTGCCTCCCACTTAACTTCTAAATTAAATTCAATGTTCTAGATTAAATGTTTTCCTTTCATTCTTATCAGCATTTTTTAAAACATGGAAATCTTAGAAGACACTATTAACAAATCTGAATGATTTCTACATACTGAACAAAAGGTAGTCATTTCTCCAGTGAATTTAGCATTATTTCACAATAAGACTATTTATAACAATGTTAACAATAATATATTGGGTTTTATGATAAAGAAGCAACAGCTATGAAGAGATTGGAGATAAGAACTGTAAACATCTTGTCTGATAAGAAGGGACATCTGCAGTAAATTAAAATTAAACAAATAAATTATGACTATATTTTGTGTTTATTCTCATATTTTATTTCTATAATTAAAAATAATCTTTCTATATAGTAATTCCTACAATACCATATTGTCAAGTTATTCATCAGAGATTTAATTTTTTTAACAAAGTATGATGCTTCTATCTAATAATATCAATTACAAAACTTGAAAAGCTATTTGGTAGGGTGATAAATTCTTGGTTTTATTTTTTTTTAATTTTGACTATGGATAACAGGTTGAAATATAAATAAAACATGTTTAGGCTTTCAAGCATTTTCAGATTTTTTTTTTTTATTTAAAAGCAGTGGTTTTACTGTTTGGTATTTATTTTCCTAAGCACTTTAAAGAATTAACCATGAGTTTCTAAAGACCTGCTATGTGAGCTCCACATAATAACATATGGGGTGCAACATTTTTACTTAAAACTCCATAGAAAACTTATAACTCCATAGAAAACTTAAGATTCTTTGATACAACGAGAACCAGATATTTTAGCAAGGAGTGATCGAATTCAGGGTCCACTCTCATTTACTTTCAAGCTTCTTTCTCCCAAAGAGAATGAAAACTTTTTCCTCCGGCATTTCTTTTCCCTTCTGCTCAGAAGGCTGACTTTCCGTACCATAACCTGGGCTCCATCTTTGCTAACCTTACAAGGCCCAAACATCAAAAAGAAATGTAGAAGAATGAATCACTCCAAGTGGTGAAAGCGGCTATAAGTCACTTCAGTGACTCCATTTCAAACAACCCGTGGCACCAGTAACCTGATCCAGGTTTCACTGACAGGAGGCTGTGAGCGCCCACCTCCTGTAGCTGCACACACAAGAAAACAACTGCTGAGACCACCTCAGCTTATTCTAAAACACAGTACTAAAATGGACAAAGCCCACATCTCTGCTTCCTTCTTTATCAATAAGTAAAAGCAATAAAAGGCAAACACACTCACAAGACCTACTTGAATTCATTTTCTGCATTCTGTGTTTAGACAAATAAAACGAATTAATATGAAACAGAGTTCTAATTAGATGCAAATCTCCTACAAATTTTACAGTATTACCTAATTCACCTCATAGTTCACTCATTGAATGATTTCTTTATCGAAACAGACAATTCTATAATGAATTCAAAATTTCTGTTCCTCATGGGGCTCTTGGACTCTCAGAAATGATTGCGTATATATTCGCTGAACATTGATTCAAAATTCCTGGACTAGTTCAAGATCTCTCCCGTCTTTATAAGCCCATCAGTCACAGCAGTTTAGTAGCAAACACAGATCTGGTAAAAAAAAGAGGCTATACGTTTCAGGTGACTGCGAACACCCAAGGAGCTGCAGTTGAGCCGCGAGGGTCAGGACGTGGCACAAGCTGCCTTACTTTGGTGCATCCGAGTTATGGTACAAATATGATTACACAGTGGGTAATCTCTCTGTCAACTTTTACCACCATAAATCATCTCACAGCTTCAGGACCTAACTGTGACACACTCTTGTGATTCCTGGCGCTGGCAAGCTGCAATGGCAGTGTTTAAACTCTTAGCCCAGTGTTTCTGAAATGAGGATTTGCTAATGTATTCCTGGGGCTGGAGAGTCATTTTTCCATAAACATGAGTCCACATACTATTCAAAATCAAGAGACACCAGATTAGATCATCTTTCGAAGTTCATTCCAGTCTGAAAACTGCATTATACTCGACAGCAGCGTACCAAACAGAGATCACATTTTAAAAGCAATCTCGGAGGAAGAAATGTTTACAAAAAGACACAATCCCAAGTTCAAGTTCAACTACCTTCTACTACTGGTCCTTGTATGCAAATTATATTTGGTATAGGCAATGAGTTTATTACCCCAAGCAGTGGCCTAGACAGGCAGGGCTGTCAAAGCTCCGACCAGCAGCAATCTTTCCCATCCTGTAGGTTTCATTACAATCCCGAGTTATCAGGAGTCAGAAAATCCAGTTTCTTTTGCCAGTTCTGCCTCTGGCTTGAAATCACATCTTAGTATTACAGTGATTATTCCTGCAGCCTCATTTTAAAAAGAATCGGTACATTATGCTACTCGATAATTAGCGAGTAGCAAAATGCAAGCCAAGTATTCAAGACACATAAATGATAGTAAGTAAAAGGAATGCAAAACACGGACAAAATTTAAATATTCACTTTTCTCAACTATGTCACTACCTATAGATGATGTGACGGCTTAATTTTCATTGAATATAATTATTACTTAGATTTGGTTTTTAAATATTTTGTTTAAATCTGTTTCCATAGTATTATTTTTAAAAACTATGTAATTTTACTAACTAGCACATAAACTATTTTATTAGGAAAATTCATTTGCTGGTTAAAAATTTAAAACTTAATTTACAGCACCATTCCTTCACTGAAACTTCTATGAAACTACTAACCCCATACTTTTGCCTTCTCTACAAAGATATATCTTAATAATTAAAGAACCATAATATCAGAAAAGAGAAGAAAAGCATTTATAAACTGTATTGATATTCTGAGTTTATAATGCACGTAGCTTATATTCTGATTACTTACTTTTTAAATTTAAAAAACTAGGAAAATGTAATTCCTTCATATTGTGCATATGTATCATACACATATGAATAAACAGTTTTAAGTAAAATCTTCTCCTAAGAAAGAAATATGTGGGGGTTTTCCACTTTTATGCAGTATCTTAAGTGAACATTTTAAAAATGAAAGTGTTTAATTCACTTCTCAAGGACTTCCAATAACATCCCACCCTTTTATAACTAGTTAAACTGATAAATATTTTTTGAAATTAGAAACCTTTGACAAGTTTAAAGGTGAGTACTATACACGTCTAAGAAGTATTTCATAACAACATTGGGTTTAATTGCAAGGGATGGATGATTAGGGCGATGTGTAAAAGAGTTTCCTTTTAATGCAGCAAACACAACTTATTATATTAAATTCATCTCATTTTTCTTCTTCCATAAAGGAATTTTCCACATTGATTAATTTGAATTTTCTTCTTTTAAGATATAATTACTACATTAACTAAAGTCTGGTACAGTCTCCATAGGATATGTTCGTTCCCCAACAGTTCATACTCTGGTATTCTGCGATAAGCAATCGTCCCTGTGGAACAGGCATGTGTGACCTTACAAATTTAAACATCGGCACTGCATCACTGTACCTGGACGGTGGAGCTGATCTCAGAGGCAAAGCCGCCTGTCAAGGGAGCCTCATGGCTGATCAACAGTCGCCCCGTTTTGATCACAGACTGAAAGAGAAGAGGGGAACCTGACATTGAGAAGAATACATATTTTACACATATGATAGCATTTTAATTCACTAATAAAAACAAACTGCTTAAATTCCACAAATAAAAATCAGAAAACTGATTTTATGTTTAGTAAGTTATAACAAATGTCTTTCAATTGGGTACATTTTTGTACTGTCAAGAAACTTCCACATATTTATAATCTTAGCATGAAAGAAAAATGAGATTTATAACTCCGTATAGTATATAATTTAAAACGCATGCCTATTTTACGGGACATTTTTTGTTATAAGTGAATTACTGTTTCGTCTGTCCATATCTTGGTCTGATTTTTCCGTCTTTTTACATTTAAGATCCAAATGCTTTTTGGATGGGGGCACATGACATGTGAGTACACACAACAGTCTTGAGAAACACTGGTCGTGGGATAGGAAAACATGGAAACAGTATGGAAACACCACAGTGAGGAAAAAGGCAGTGCGTCCTTGAGAGACTTGCCAGCAACAAGTCACTCTGAAAATGAAGGGTCACAACCGTCTTCACTCATGGGCACTAAGATCTCGTGGATGATCACAGTACCACTTCAACACGAAATGTGTCACAGTGATGTATAGTGGCTCAAACAGTTGCTCACGAAGGGCACGATGGGTTACTTACAAAAACAAATCAAAAGTCATGGCTACGATATCACAGCAGGATGCCACCAGATACCAAAATCAACAAGTTATTGCTTAAAATACATTAACCGTATTAGTGGAGAAGAGGTAAATTCTTCTTGAGGGTATCACACCTCTTTTAAAAATTTACTGTTTTATCAATTAAAATGAAATCTTCAAGTAAGAGAAGATGCATGTCTGAAAGGAAAGATTTTACTCAGTCTGGGCAATTCTAGCCTAGAACTCAGAAACAGTGACAGCAGCTTCAGCCAGCAGATGCTAAGCCCTAAGGTATGGGCAGGACTCACAACAAAAGTAAGTCACCATAGTTACTAAGTAGTGACTGGAGAGCGAGAGAGGACAGGAATGCTGTAAGGCCCCAACTGCTTCCACAGATCTGACAACCTGAGGAACGGGCATTTAGCTTTCTATGGCTAAAGCAATTTGACACTTAAAAAAAGAAATCACAATTAAACTTCAATGTACCCGGCTAGAAATGATGGAATACAAACATTCTATAATCAAGAAAAAAGTATATGTTTTCAAAATATCCTGTAATAGGTTTTTCTGCCTCGGTTAATCAGCTTGAGCAATCTATTTTCGGGGATGGGGGTCAGTTCTCTGAATGCTCAGTAACACAGAGCCCTGCCAGTATGATGTAACCCACGAAGCAGCTAACACCCACCCAAACTAGATGGTGTCAGTTCAGGAATAACAGGTGGAGATGAGAGAACGCGCTCAACAAGTTGCTCTTACCCTAAGACTCCATACAACATTCTAGTCCCATAATCCAGGTTTGGGCCGATCCGAGATCAAATGACAAGGTTTAGAATGAACCTTGAAATCCAATAAACATTCGGGACAAACGGTCTATGCTCCCAGAAGCCACAGAGTGAAACTCTAGGCAAAAACTATACTCCAACTCTGACAGCTGAAGCAGCATGGCACCCAAGTATAGAGAATCAAGACCTCCTGAGCATGCTTCAGGCGGAAATGGCTACAGAAATGTACCTCCACACCATCGAATACTGTGGAGCAGCAGAAAACAATGGCAATATGGAAAGATTCCCAAAGCAAGTCAATTCCAAAAATAAGCAATTTGAACCACAATAGCTCATCTTGTGAAAAGTGATGAGGCATAAAGAACCTTTTAAATATGTATGTTATTAGAAACATTCCTTCTACATGGTCAGAACTGGTTTCTCTTGGGAAATGGTAGTTAAAGGAGGACGGGGAAGGGATTTTAAACCTTCTCGCATACACTGCGTAGGTTACTAAATGTATTCTCAGTAAATCTAAATAAGCAAAAATAAAGCAGAATTCCATAAACTGATGCTAACTTAACAAATACATTGTGGTCAGATCTCCTCAAGAAACGGAATTGTTTTTAATACTATCTTAAGATCCCTCCAAAAACACAGAGGAACTTTGGATCCCAGACTGCAAATGCAAAAGGGTATATTAAAACCGCTGCAAAGCTGCCTCCACCGGGCACCTTCTTGGAGGTCTGCTCATGCAGAACCATACGAAGCTCCTGAGACTTCAAGACAACAGACCCCGGACAGAATGACAAATACACCCTTGGCACGAGAGTCAAGGCCAATCTCTCTGTCTGTGCCTAACAATAAAACCTGTTGTCATCCTCAGATAAAGCACGTGGCTGTCAGAACTATAGACACAGTACCAGAAACCTCAAAAAGCTAGAGGACAGAGTAGATGAAACAAAACCTAACCACACTTTGGATGTGTGGAGATGGCCACCCATTCACACAAGTAAAGGAGAGCACAGGAGGAGGAGGCACACACAAGCAATCCTTAGAATCATAAGTGTCTCAGACACCGCCGTGGCCTCTGCTCTGAGCCAAGGATTTTGTGCCCATTATTTCATTTAATTTGAAAAGTGTTCAAGTTTCATTTCTGAAGCTTAAAAATATCTCTGATCCCTGGAAAGCATTTACATGTATAAAATAAAGAAGAAACACTGCTATTTTCAGCCATTCTAAGAATGAACATATACTGTGATTGTCTAAATATAGTTCAATAATTTCATGAGGCAGAACAGAAAGTCAGTGTGGCATATGCCTTTCATCATTCATGATCACATTTTTAATTTGCTAAGACTCCTAAAAATCAGGTTTTTTCTATTCCATTTTATTATTTTCACTTTATTAATTTACAAAACAGAATCCTATCATTTGTGGCTCAATTAACTATCTAGTAAAATCAACTTTAGTTTCCAATGACCATACACCTAGGCAAAATTTAAACTCAAAATTCAACTGCCTGGAAATTTCTTTACAAAGAATTTTACAAAGCGTTTTCTTGAACTCTCTTAAAATTAGTATAGTATTTCTTTTTTTGTTCTTTTTTTCTTAGCCTACAGCACCTGGTATTCCCAGGTGGTCTTCCATCCAAGTACTAACCAGGCCCAACCCTGCTTAGCTTCTAAGATCAGATGAGATCGGGCGCGTTCAGGGTGGTATGGCCGTAGACAGTATGGTATTTCTTAAACGTGGCTGCCATTAGCTTTTTAAGTAACAAAATGACAGGTATAGATGCTAATACTTCTACTTCTCTTCTAAAGAAAGGGAAACTTAAAGTTTTAAGTTGTCAAGTTCCCGTCTGACATACATACTTCTCCATTTGGAAAAACCTGAAGTCTTTAAACAACTTTTCAATATAAAAGCTAACCAATCAAAGCCAGGAAAGACCAAATAGGCTGGATTTTCCAGTTCTTGCATCTTCAGCTTTCACCACTACAATCTGCTCCTGGATTAAGGTCTGTCACACATGGGGCACCAGCAAAGGCTAAGCCAACTAAAAATTAAGACTGTGAAAAAGTCTCCATTTTTCTCCATATTCCAAAAACAAGAGAGTCTCTTGTCTACCCTGTCAAAACTTTAAAGCCTGCCTCCCAAAGGCTATTTACCATTTAAAGATCCTCTATCAGACACCAGCAGCCTCCAGTCACAGGAGACACAAGCAAAATGGAGACATGGAAGACCACAGGCAAACAGGATGCCCTCTTTTAATGGAACCCAGATTTGGGATCCGTGACTTTTCCCCACAGCTGTGCTCAGCCCGAGCAACAATGAGAGAGCTAAGCTTATCTATACAGCATAGCTAGTACAATGTTCTGAATAGGGAGATCCTCCAGGAAAGCCAGAACAAACATGATGAAAACATGTTTAAAGGTTTTGCACATGTCATCTTTGCACATCTATACAAACACATCTCACGTTACAGAATCCATTTTAAGGTCACATAAAAATACACCTCAGCCTCTCCTGTGGCGGTTTGATGTAAAACTTGAAATTAATGTAATTTTAACATAGCTTTTATCTGTTCATTTAAAGTATTTTTTAGCTGTTAAAATAAAATATAAAATTCATACTTACATAAGGGTCCCCTGTGATGTCTCGTACATGCAGGCTAATGTCACCTTAGCAACAAGGTGCCAGTCTCTGCAGAGCTAAGTTGTACTCTGCAAAAATGGTCACGCAGAGGTTGGTTGTCCAAACGCTAGACATATGTTTTAGTGAATGTAGCCTTTAAGGATTTTAACACAATCCAACCAGGAAAACTATTAAGCTGTCATTCCAGGAGAAAATGATACAGACAGGCAGACCATTAAGCTTGTATATGCTTGAAAGTACAACACCAGCATTCAGAATGCTGTATAAGTGTATGGCTCTGTGTGTGTGTGTGTGTGTGTGTGTGTGTGTGTGTGTGTGTGTGTGTGTGTGTGTTATTTCTTACTCAAAATCTATAGCAAAAACTTTTCCCTATGATTTAATCTTACCAGCACCAGGTTGAGCAACACATTCAAGTGCTGACAAGATACAATAAGAATATAATATTCTAGATAGGCAATCTAGCAATTTCCGTTAGAATATAAAGATAAAGATAGGTGAAGAAACATCAAAGCCTGCCTTTACCAGTAATCACAATGATTGACAGAGTCACAACACGTTTCACTTAAGGTGCACATGCTACTCAGTAATTGCAGTCTAGAATTGGTCAAGGACACAGTATCGAGCTTCAAACATCAATGGGAATGAATTAGGTAGGTATTTTTGAAACATTTTTACATGTAGTAGCCAAACACATCTCTCATGCTAACTAGAAAAACAAAACAAAACAAGGAAAGAAAATCAAAACAAAACAAAAAGCACAATTAGTCACAGGCTGAAAAACGTAGCACTGGATGCCTAGAAACCAGTATTTATCAGCATGCCTGACACACATGACTGGACTACTGGCCAGTGTTCCACTGGAGAAATACCAACACTAAAAAGAGCCGTCGGGAGCTCCTGGGAGAGTTCTGAAAAGTCCATTTTGGCAAAGAGGGGGTTGGCAGGGTTACAAATATTTAATATTGTAGGAAAGTAGTGTAAACTGAGAAAAACCAAATCCCCGCGGCTTTGTCACCCATGTGGGAAAGGAGGTAAAAGAACAAGCAGAAAGCAATGACAGACAACTGAACACATCTAGAAGGGGAAGTCACCATGGCACCCCAGCTTCCAGGCACTGCTATGAAACTTCCAGATCTTCTCTATGGTTCATCACACTTTCCTCCATTATTTGGAAAATCATTGTGGAAATCCTGACAAAATTACGAGTGTCCATGATCCTAAAAGCTACTTCACAATACTTTGGATAAGCCTGCTGGAGCAGGCCAGCCTTTACCTCTGCAGTTTGCTTTTATACTGCCCTCGAAGGCCAAAGCGTGTGAGCTACTGGCTAGTTTAAGACCATGGCTCCAGCTGCATATGTAGCAGAGGATGGCCTTATCTGGCATCAATGGGAGGGGAGCCTCTTGGTCCTGTGGAGGCTTGATGCCCCAGTGTAGGGGAATGCTAGGGTGGTGAGGCGGGAGTGGGTGGGCGGGTGGAGAAGCCCCCTCATAGAAGCAAGGGGATTGGGGTGGGATAGGGGGTTTTCAGAGGGGAAACCAGGAAGGGGAAATGTAAATAAATAAAATAACCAATAAAAAATAAAAAAATAAAAAAAAATTAAAGGACATGAGCCATTCTCTGCCTTTCCCTAAACTACCAGACACTCTACCCCCTTCAAAAACTCATCTCTACAACCCACTCCTGCCTGATCCTCACAGCAGGCTGGATTTCCTCTTGCTTTAAATGTCACGATACTATTTTCTCAGTTTCTTACCAGACTCTAGCAGAGTTTGAGGAAGCCGACAATACCAGGACCTTTTACAAAACCTAAAGCCAGGGTATCAGTGCAAGTTTCAATGAACGTGATCCAGGTGGCACACAATGCTACATCACTCTAAAAAACGTTAAAGTCCGTTCCACACCGTGCCACCAACTAGATACTGAGTGCCAATCAAGAAAGCTTTCGGACAGTAGTATAAACCAGAAAATCACTCTCTTTACCATTTGAAGTATCTATGTAACTTCTCAATAAACTCTTAATGTTGTATAAATTCCAAAGGTCACTAGTTCATATCAAAAACCATCTTGAGCCATGGGCTAGTATTGGGGAAAAGTAAGAGAGTTAACTTGGGTGCCAAATAGTCATAACTTTAATTGCCACAATTTCCTAGGAGAAAACATAGCCTCCAAACAAAGGATTTTAAAATTCTTAAGAAATAGTAGATAAAAGAGAAAGAAAGAACGCTGCTGTTAAAATGAAGTCCAGAAATTCACTGAAGAACTTTAAATTTTGACACTTTTCTCCTTTTCTAAAATAACTGGGGGAAAAAAACCTGTGTTTTTCTCTCCTTAAAACAACACTCGGCAAACTGTTCTCAAGTGCTGACAAGCAGGAAGAACACTGCATCTGGCCATCGCTGAGAGTGATAACTGGTAGAAACTGACATCATCCATCCTGCTCCCTGGTGAACATGAAAACCAAGAAAGTGACCCGAACTCAAACCAAGGCGTCAGCCAGTTATGTTTTACATGGTTGTTCGAAGCATGTATCAGGGGTACAATTCTCCCTGACGCCAGCTGGTTGCCTACCAAGGTAATACTTCTCCACAGAGTGATCAAGAGTACAAACAGGGCTACACTTCTGCATCACCATGGATAAAGGGTTTCGCTTCCTAAAACCTGGTCCAACTCTGTTAGAAGAAACAGATTTTTTAGGACATTATGAAAGGAAATCATGTGTAGTTCATAATCCATGGTCAAGGCTGAAAATCTTTTGGGTATTTCTTGGATGCAAACAGTGTTCTAGGAAAACTTCAAGAATGTTTCAGAAAAAATTACAGTCTAAGCATATACAAGCAAGATGGTATAGAAGTAAAAATACAAACATTCATACTTTCATTAAAGCCAAGATCATAAAAATAAACTGCTAATATGGCAAGTGGACTCGGGCAAAGAATCCCTTCCTCAGGCAAGCCAGCCTAAATATAGCTATCTCCTGAGAGGCTCTGACAGTACCTGACTAATACAGATGTAGAGGCTCACAGCCATCCATTGAACTGAGTACAGGGTCCTCAATGAAGGAGTTAGAGAAAGGACCTATGGAGCTGAGGGGTTTGCAGCCCCTTAGGACGAACAACAATATGAACTAACTAGTACCCTCAGAGCTCCCAGGGTCTCAACCACCAACCAAGGACTGCACATGGAGGGTCTGATTGTTCTGGCGGCATGTGTATAGTAGAGGATTGCAAATTCGATCATCAATAGGAGGAGAGGAGCTCGGCCCTGTGAAGGTTCTGTGCCCCAGTGTAGGGGAATGTCAGGGCCAGAAAGTGGGAGAAGGCGGGGTGGCAGGCATGGGGAGGGGGGAGGCAACAGGGGTTTGTTTTTGTAGTTTTTGTTTGTTTCTTAGTTTTTGGAGGGGAAACTGGGAAAGGAGAAATTTACATGTAAATAAAGAAAATATCTAATAAAAAAAAAAAAAAGAAGAAGAAGAAGCCCTTCCTCAGAAAAAGCAAGAAGTACTCACAGAACTCAAGGCTGCTACTTAGTAAAGAAAGTTAGAAACACACAGGTGTGAACATCTCAAGGCCAAGAATTACAGTCTCAAAACTCATTGTTACTGGACTGTTAGTCCCACATTATAATAGTTATCAAGATGATTTAGTGTATTAGCAAGAGGTGAGGATAGTGGTAAAGATGATTCATAGTTTTAATCAAATTATAAGTTTAATTTTCTTCAAGAAATTTTACTTCCTGCAGTGTTAATACTTTCCCGACTGGTTTCTAATTCTCTAATCATGTTTTTATGGGCATGGACTAGTAGAAATGTTTGAGGAAAACGGACCGTCCTTCTTCCTCACATTCCATAAGAAGTTAGAAGAAAGAGGGAAACCATGACTGTTACTGGACGCCTAGCCAACTACCCAGGGCTAGTGAAACTGTGACTCTTGGAGGAGAACCTACAACAGCCCCATTACTAACCAATATAATCCCTAACTACACTCTAAATATTTGTCCTTATACCCGCAAATAAGTATAGCTCTCATCAAGAAAATTTCTCTTTGCAACAGATGGAGACCATTACAAAAACCCACAACCAATCAAAATGCTGACATGTGGATCCCAGTCCCAACTGATATATCTAAACCAAACTCCTGCACCCAAGGCCTAGGGAACACTTCAGAAGAGGGGCATAGGCTGTAAGATTCTAAGAGCGAGAGGGAGGTTTCTATGAGACTGTGTCTCCTGGGAATGTCAGAAGCTACCCCCTGAAGTCTCACTAACATGGCTGCCTAAAGGTGATGCAAACCAGGATGCAACCAAACATGAACTAACATGGAAAGGAGAAAGCTCCTGAGGCCTCAACCCTAGGAAAATAACTGTAGGTAATTAAGGGATGCTGTAGAGAAGTAGTCTTCCCCAGAGAAAAACGCCAATTTGTTACCCAATATTAAATGGTCAGCACTGAACACACACACACACACACACACACACACACACTTAAAAATACAAATATACACACATGAACACACACACATATATACACATATCACGCAAGCACACATGCACCTGTGCATATACCAACCACGTCACACCTATATGTAACAACAATTAAAGAAAAACAGGCCACAAATTTGAAATAAAGCAAGTGGGAATGGGTACATGGGAAGGTTTGGAGGGAAGGGAGGGGGAAATGATGTAATTATTACTACTTAGATGAGATACATTTTCACTGGTGTTGTGTAACAGTTTCCTCTGAGACTAAAACATTGTATCCAGCAACCTTAAAAGAAGGCTAAACAACTCAAAATAGCTTCAGGAAGTCCCTGAAATTGAAAGATTCACTAGGACTGTCCGGGCCAGAGTAAGAAATAAAAGCTAAAAGACCCCACTCGGAAGAAAAAGCTGAGCCTCAAAGAAGACTCCTGAGATCAGACCAGCTGCCCCTAAGAAACAGAAACCAGCCAAACTGCCTGGAAGAGGTTTAGACCACCTGAGGCACCTGGAAAGGACGCTCTCCAGCCTATGGAGCTGCCTACAGGCCATGCAGGGTGCTCTGGTGCCCAGCTTTGGGCAGCTGTCACCCATGCTAAAGTGGGCTTTGAGTCATTACTGCTTCTGTGAGTAATTTCTCACCCATATTCCAGTAAGTGATACCAATAAAACTTATGGGCCACCAAAGTCGACTTTGGTAGTATCCGTACTTTGGTCTGCCATGGGTTCTCTGTCAAAAGTGAGTAGATGTGTGTGTTGTGTCTTCCCAGGAAAAGTTTTGTCACACAAAACCTTGAGAAAGTCTAAATTCCTTTTGGAGACAAAATTCTCAAAATTACTTTATAAACTTAAATTACATTTTCAATACTTAAGTGTACCTAATATAAATGTATAAGCCCCATTTCCTCAGCAAGACGGTTCCCTTTAAATGTCAACTTGATACCATCTTGACTCCTAAAAAGAATCTTAGTGAAGTCTAGAGTAGGCGAGTGTTGTCCAGTGGATGGATGTCTGTTAATGACTGCCTTGATTATATTAGCTGATGTAAGATGATTCAGACTAAAAGGTAGGTAGCGTTATTCCCTGGGTTTGGGTCCTTGACTAAATAAAAAAGGGAAAATGAGCTTAACACAAGTATGGATGCATTCTCTCTGATCTTGGTTATATGGATATAACTTGCTGCTTCAAGTTCCCACTGCTGTAACCTGCCACAAGGATGACCTGTAACCTAGAATTAGGAACTAGAAGATATCCTTCCTCCCTAAGTTTTCTTCCTAGCAGTATTTTATACCAACAACAGAAATGAAGTTAGGATATATTCAGGTTACAACCACAAACCAAGGAAAGACCAAGATACCTATAAAGATCAAAACAAAAATTCTATTCCCGTCTCTCCCTTCGTTTTGAAGAAGTGGACTGCTTCCCCGGTGTTAACTACTGGGCTTCCATATAGTGCATGGAGTAGACAGAGTCCCTGTGCTCAGGGGTTAAAATGCAAAAGTTGCCAGGAGCATGGGCAGGTGAAGGTCTTGGTGGTACCAGGCATTCTCCATTCCTAGTCACCCTGACATCATGACACTACTGTGTCCCAGAACCTCTTGCAACAATGGTGTTGTGTTGAAAGAATATATGTACACAAACTAAGAGTCATCACAACTGGGAAAAAGAATAAAGAAGAACTTTGGGAAGAATCAGAACATAGAGAGTTAAGAAGATACAGGTAGCTGGACAGTGGTGGTGCACGCCTTTAATCCCAGCACTTGGGAGGCAGAGGCAGGCAGATTTCTGAGTTCCAGGCCAGCCTGGTCTACAGAGTGTGTTCCAGGACAGCTAGGGCTATACGGAGAAACCCTGTCTCAAAAAATACCAAAAAAAAAAAAAAAAAAAAAAAAAAAAGATACAGGTAAAAACTGATCCATGTGTCCATGAGTATCAGAGACAGGAATGTATGAGTGCTGCTGAACTCTCTCATTTATACTAACTCTTACCAGACAACACCTCAAGGAGTAAATAGCCACACTAGCCTGTCTGCTCTCCTCACCAAGAGACTGTTACTGCTTAAGAAACAGTCATCAAACCAGGAAGAAAGCCCCTGCTGCTGGCCTCTAGTAAGGTTCAACACCACCTAGCAATCCTACTGTTGAGCCCCTGGCCCTTAGCTCTAGTTCAGAAGCTCTGGATCCGTCCTTTGTGACTTTATTCAACAGACCCACATGCAGGAGATGATGAATAGATGTCTATAAGCTGACTTTTTTTTTTTTTAAGAAAGTTTTTCATTTCCCCTCCAGGTGCATTTTTACAAAGAAGGAAATATCTTCATACACTGCCATGTGCTCTACTTGAAATCAAAGTCCAATTTGATGGTCTTCAGTGAGTCACCCTGAGCAAACAATATATTCCCTTCAAATTCCTCAGCATTTGAAGCATCAGCTCAGATTCCTGACCTTTTATTCCTAGACAACTACCTACCAGAGGTGACCAGGAGCTGATAAAACACTATCCTTTGACACTTTTGGACTTCCAGGCATAAACTGCTACTCATCTGTCACCGAGTTATGTTCTGTTTCACACATGAAAGTGGAGGGAGCCCACGAGGGGAGGAAACAAGTTAACATGAAGGATGGGGGCTCAGTACAGATTTTATTAAAAGTTAATATGGAAGGCACAGCCAAAGGTTTAAATGAAAAGCTTGGAATCATATAGTGTGTGGAATAATAAAGTATTGCAATTCTTAAAGTATATATTATTCCTACACATAGAGAATTAATTCACTGACCTATAAGATATAGTACAAGCCAGGCGGTGGTGGCGCACGCCTTTAATCCCAGCACTTGGGAGGCAGAGGCAGGTGGATTTCTGAGTTCAAGGCCACCCTGGTCTACAGAGTGAGTTCCAGGACTGCCAGGGCTATACAGAGAAACCCTGTCTCGAAAAAAAAACAAAAAAAGAAAAAACACAACAACTAAAAAAAGATATAGTACAAAAGTGAATACAGGTATTTGTGTTTGTATATGTTGCCCTACACAAGACATATGACACAACACATAGTGTTATACGCATATATTTATGTCTGTAGATATTTTTACATAATTTTGCAGAGGGTGGGAATGGAATATAAGACAAAAGAAATTAAGATTTTTGGATCCAAAGCAATGAGCCATTTCAGCATTAGCCTAGAAGAGCGATTGTTCTCAGGCTCTCAGGAAACAGCAGACACTCAATTCCCTAGTCAAAGGGATAAACACCAGCTATTTTTCCTTTTTAAAAATTATCTCACAGACATAATTCTAAAGAAATTATAAATCTAGCTGGAAAATGTAGTCCCAAAACTCTATGTATTCACATTTGTAAGTAGTTATAGAAACTAGAAAGTCACCTCGGGGAACTAGAGACGCTAGAGCAGAGGTTTTCAACCGGTGTGCCACAACCCCTTTTGGGGATGAATAACTATTTCACAGGGGTCACCGAAGATCATTGAAAACCACAGATATTTACATTATGATTCGTAACAGTAGCAAGATTACAGTTATGAAAGAGCAATGAAGTAATTTTATGGTTGGGGTGGTCACCACAACATGAGGAATCGTATTAAAGGATCGCAGCATTAAAAATGTTGAGAGCAGCCGGGCAGTGGTGGTGCACGCCTTTAATCCCAGCACTTGGGAGGCAGAGGCAGGCGGATTTCTGAGTTCGAGGCCAGCCTGGTCTACAGAGTGAGTTCCAGGACAGCCAGGACTACACAGAGAAACCCTGTCTCGAAAAAAAACAAAAAAAAACAAACAAACAAAAAAAAATGTTGAGAGCCACTGCTTAAAAGCAAAACCATCCAGGGGCTGGTGAGATGGCTCAGCAGGTAAGAGCACTGACTGCTCTTCTGAAGGTCTTGAGTTCAAATCCCAGCAACCACATGGTAGCTCACAACCACCAGTAATGAGAACTGACACACTCTTCTGGCACATCTGAAGAATAACAATAAATAAATCTTTGGACCATAGCAAGCAGAGGTCCTAAATTCAATTCCCAACAACCACATGAAGGCTCACAACCATCTGTACAACTACAGTGTACTCATATACATAAAATAAATAAATCTTTATTAAAAAAAAAAAAAAACAAAACCATTCACCACTGAGTCTACAAATCTGAAAGCATCCATTCCTGTTAGCCAACAATTATTTAATCACAAGCCTCTGCTTAAAACTATGTTTCTACTTTTAAAACTGTACTCAGACACCTACATTGATTATAAGTAAATATTATTAACAACTATAGCCTTTCTGAACATCTATGAAGAAGCCAGATACAGCGCCTCATTTATAATATAGGTCTGATGCCCACCGTGAAGAACCGCCAGACTTCATCAGCATGGGCACAGGTGCTACTCAACTGAGCCAAGGAAGAGCTATCCTGGGACTCTTCGTTCCAAAGTGGGACTCTGTGGATTTAAATCAGTATGTTTATATCTGTGTGTGTGTGAGAGAGGGAGACAGAGAGAGAAAGAGAGAGGGACAGGGAGAGAGACAGAGACACAGAGAGACAGAGACACAGACAAAGAGACAGAAATTTAAAGAAGTTCAATTAGCATGAGACATTTTTATTAACATTGAATTTTACTGGCTTAAACTTATTATTTGCTGCCAGTCATGATCCACAGAGAAACAAATAATTTCTCAAAGACAAGCACACGAGAGAACTTGCAGCCTTAAGAACGAAATAACAGCAGCAGGACAACACGGGTAAATGCCTCTTGCTTATGGGACTCAAGCCACCAGACACCTGTACTCCAAGCCTTGCCACTGGCTCACTGCCCTATCAGCTGTCCATAAACAGCTTCAGAACTGAGCATGTGCATGCTCTGTGATGATGAAACATGAAAGAGCACACTGGCCTAATTGTTTCTTCAGGAGTCTAAGAACCATACACCCTATCCAACATGGGAACTGGACCACATTGTACTCCTGAGCGCACAGAGCATAGCCTGAACCCCCACATGAGACACATACAAAACTTCTTCTGTTTATTCTGATCCTGCTGCATGCAATACTGCTTGCATTTTCAGAGTGCCTCTCTACTGCATGCTGTGCAATGATGTTATGATATTGGGGCTGCTAGTGCTAACGGGTCGGTGGTGACTCAAATTTTGTCCTTTACATCTTAGAATAAGAATACTTGAGGACTTTATCCCAAAATAGTTTTGTCTGGTTGGTTTTTAACAGAAAAACTGAAAGCCAGTACCACTGGAAACATAGAAACAAAGCACCTTCCATGGGAGATTCATTAAGCCTACATTTAAAAGTGTGCTAGAAAAATCATATCGATTAGTATGCTGTGGTCTTCACGGAAAATTACAGGCCTTATTTCTTTTCCATATTGTAGTTTGTGACACTACAATGCAGTATTAGCAAAATCCAGAAAAGCACAAAGTCAATGGAAACACGTTTTACTGTACTTTTAAGGGCATTAAAAGAGATAGTGCCCAAATACGTGCCTGTAAAATATAATAGTGGTACATATGAATATAAAAATCTAACCCATATGCACTCTGGGATGCTCTTCAAGGCCCAAATGTACTCCAACTAAAACCCACAAACATTCTTCCAAAGAGACTGGTTCTATGCTTAACGCAGCTGCTTCTGTTGCTTGCAATTAGATTTGTCATGCTGAAGTCCTAAGGGAAGGGATGGTGATGGTGATGGTTGCCATGACAATGATGATGCTGGCGAAAGGAAGGAGTGAAGAGGAGACAAGGTCAGAAGCAAATGTAATAGGCTATGAAGGATGTCACTCATTAGCCTGCTTAACTGACAGAAGTTTAAGCGTGAGAATACAATGTAAAAGTCTTATTAAATTTTTTAAATAGTATTTATTTCTTACTCCAAGTTTTACATCTAGTAAATAATTCATAATATTTCTACATTTATAAATTACATACAGATCATTTGAAATATTGACCAGAGAGATGCTTAGAGGGTAAAGGAAACTGCCACCAAATTTAATTGCCTGAGTTCAATCCCCAGGACCCACATGGAAGAAGGAGAGACCTGACTCCCAAAAGTGTTCCTCTCATGCACACATGTAAACATGCAAGTAAGTTCAATAGAAAACCAAAAAAAAAAAAAAGATACTTACAAATAATCTTGTTAAAAATAAGTAACCATATTCGAGGCTGCATCCACTGCCCTCTTTTGATGCAAGAATACAGCTTACCTCTGCTTTTCTTCATCTGATGTTTTTAAACACAATTTTACATTTCCAGCATTCTAATTACTCCAAAAACTTAAGTTCAGAAAAATGTGTTTAAACAGCTATAGTAGTAGTAGTAGTAGTAATAATAATAATAATAATAATGATGATGATGATGATGATGATGATGATGATAATGATAATGTGGTATTGTGAGGGACTCACCAGAGAGTAGAGAATTAAGGTACTTCTCAGAACATCCCTTAGTCTTGTTCAGGTTATGGCACAGGCTTAATCATCAGTCTAAGTGACCTTAGCAGTAACTGGGCTTAAATTTCCAAGAAATAATAACTGCCAGGACTATGATACACAAATTCTGGTTACTAAAAGTGCCGCATCAGCACTGAAATTGGGCAGCCTGGGTTCAAGCCTAACTTCTGTACTCAACAGAGTGGTCATGTGAGCTTAACTTTTCCAAGCTTTAGTATTTTATCAACAGATAAAGCAGTCACCTACTAGTTCCAATGAGTATTTAAATCTGAGGTATTGCACATGGCTCCTAACTTGATGCCTACAGTGAACATCCGATGATGCTAGCTTTAATATTAGCATAAAACTGAATTTTTTTGTTCCATGTTAATTTGTATTCTCTGTTTCCTTTTAGGTTTTAAATATTTGAAAGATAAAGTTCCCACTGCCTTTTTCAACACCAGTAGTCTAACAAGATAATAACTCAACCAAAGTATTATAAATAGCTTGTTAAAAGTATTTTCCGAGCCGAGCAGTGGTGGCACACGCCTTTAATCCCAGCA
>NW_022196906.1:78562551-78567155 GCF_008632895.1 Mastomys coucha | reverse complement strand
TACATCTGAAGCTTAATAATGCTCGATGACAACTGCCCTTTAAAAATGTGCTGAGGCAGGATGCAAATCCGCTTCCCAGAACCCAAGTCTGTAACCCAGGCCTGTAACTCCAGCATCAGCATATCCAATGTCCTCTCCTGGCCTCTGTAGGAACCTGGAGTCTACTCACACTCAGGTATACAAAATTAAAAATGTGCTCTCTCTCTCTCTCACACATACACACACACACACACATACACACACACATACACACACACACACACACACACACATACACACACACATACTGGATGAAGTATAATGAGAACATTCTCATATATATATACATATATATATATGTATATATATACATATATACATATATACACATAAAGATGGCTTTATAGGTAAAAGCACTCGCCAGCAAGCCTGATGACCTGAGTTCAATCCTCATATGGTGGAAAGGAAGAACAAACTCGGGCAGTTCCTCCTCTGATCTACACATGCTCACTGTAGCATGCACTCCACACACACACACCCACACACACACACACACACAAATATATGTACAACAATTGTTTTCCTCATACACAAACAGAAATACAAGCAGGAATGGGATGATCTTTCAAAGCATAAGGTCAGTTCTTCATGAGATCAGAGAATATAAATGACAACTGAAAATTCTGGGCTGGAGGAAGGGTTGTTCTCTCTTAATTATATATTAATATTCTTGCTTGACACAATGAATATATATGGGAAGAAGAGAAAAATCTATGCACAGAAAGAACACAGCATTCACATTCCTTTTGTGAAAAAGAGTACATTGGTTAAAACTCAAACCTTATCTTTCTCACACATCCCTACACAATCTTGCATAGCTTATATTCTCTTCTAACCTTGATCAGGAGTCTCTAAGACAGAACTGAATTGGAAGACATGAATTAACTTAGTCCTCCCATTTACAAGTACTCATCTGAAAACTCATAAGACTTGTGAAAAGGTTTGTACTCCCGTGGCTGTTCAGCAAGTGAGCCAGGATTCAAGCTTCTCTTCAAGGATTCACTTTTCACAAAAAGATACAAAGGTTTCCAAATAGCAAAACAAAATGTAATGCCTGTAGCTTTGGAAATAGAAGATGTTAGAGCTGAAATGTGAAAAAGCCCTAGAGGCTACGTTTCGAAGGCTTCTTTCTCAGCCAGTGGCACTGTTGTGGAAGGCTGTAGGAACTTTCAGAGGTGGGACCTAGCTGGCACGAGGTCACTGCCAGGGAGGGGCCTTTGAAGCTTACACACAGTTCCCTGGTTCCAATCACTCTGCTTTCCATCCTGTGATAATCAGAGGGGCCTCTGCTCACATACCTCATGCCAGAAAGCCCCCTGGAAGTGTGAGCCAACATAAAGTAACCCTCCCCTCCCCCGCACTTAGTCAGTAATGCTGGATGCTTTGATCACAAAGATTTTTAAATAACTAATATAGAAGATCTTCCATTTCAAAAATTGTTTAATATTCAAATTCCAGGGTCTACAAAGTTAAATGATTTAAGTAAGGACACTATTTGGTAATGAAAACTAGAAAGAAATCCTAAATCCCCCAGAACAGCCAATAGAATAATTCTTACATAATACAGTTTAAATGCTGAGTCTATATCACTGTTTTCTTAATTCCTCTAAACTGTGAAGAACTGCTTTCTGTGGTCATAGTATTAAATATTTTTTTATTACTGAGTGGGCTTTATATAGCCTGGGCATTGCGACCAGAGAGGGTAAGGAACCACCACAGTACATTCAGAGTCAGTACGCCTAGCTAAGCATGCTCAAGCTCTTGCACACACAGATTCTTGTGAGATTTACTCACACTTGGCATGCTATATTCAGCCCATTGCCTCTGTGCTGTCTAAGCCTACATCAACCCAAACTTAGTTCTGCATCGAGTGAAGGAAATGAGTTCCAGTAGGACCTTAGTCATTCCGATCAAAGCACAACAGTGAAAGTTCACAGAAGCCTCCATTTTCCCCAGTCTCCATCCGTCCTGTCTTCAGGATTTATAAAAATAAAAATAAAAAAAATTCCATTGTTCTTTCCTTTCTCCTTTCTCCCTCCCCGCTCTAACAATCAAGGGCATCACGATCCAGATTTGAGCACATGAGCATGTCCATCTCTGTGGGGACTGAATACATACAGCAAAGGCTCAAGTTTACCTCATTTCTGTCCTCCTTGTGACTCAGACTGAAACTGGAGCTGCAACTGCAGCCACAATGTTATTGGGCATATAAAATGTCAGCATCACCACTTTATGAGCTCTGGGGATAACTGCTGGATTTAAAGATCCATCCATGAGAAGTGGTACAAACCACGGCCTCAACTTCTTGGCTCCGGCTCTTTCCAAATGGAGTGTTGAGAATACCAGCAGAGGAGGAGGGTAAAGAGAAAGAACAATGATAGAAGGAGCGATGGTCAAGCTGAAACAAGATCCTGACTCCCCGAGAGCCCACTTGGCACCATGGAGTACCACAGCATCAGGCAGGTGTGGGTCATGGATCAGAACTGACAAAACTGAGCCTCTGTCTCCTGGAGCATCTGACAAAGTGATGTCAGTGGCACTTCAGAACAATGAGCACACCAGGTACCATGACTTATAAATAATCCTTGAGAACTTAAGGAGGTTTTAGAGCACTAAGTTAACTTAGCTTTCCCGGCAGGGGGCTAGTTAGGCTACCTTCTTATATTCTGTTTCTTCGTGAACCGTAACCAAGAAAGTAAGTTTAAAAATATACAGCACTAGCTCTTAGGGTTCAAACTTTGTGCATCCCCATTCCTACTGCAGGGTTCATGTGAGTGTCACTTGAAACATGCCCTCCTACTTATACCCCAAGAGTCCTATCAGGTAACTGCTGGACGGGCTCCCGTAGTAGATTTGACATGTAAAGAACTGACAGCAATTCCTTTGAACTGGCTGAGTCCTAACCACATGCTATTTCGCTATTTGGAACACACCACCTCCCGGTCTCCCAGTTCTATTCACATATGATATATACATGTAGAAAAGCAGGAAGCACTCCCTGCCATCTGTCAGGGCTTTCGTGCCATAATAGGTAACTGAAGTGAAGCAGCAGCTGCTTACTCGCTTCACCCTCCAGAATGAGCAAACTACCCCCTAAATGCAGATTAGGCTCATCACAGACATAACTGCATTTTTCTGCGACAGAAATGCTAACACAAATCCTTCTGAAAGTCAGAGAAGAACATGTTCCAGTGGTACTTTCTGGCCCATGGGGCACTCAGAAATATTTTAAGACCTTTGGAGCTAGCACAACTTAGGGGAAGAGGTGAGGCAAACTGCAAAGGGAAGGCTACTCACTGGCGTGCCAATGACATGAGAGAACAGAAAGTCCTGTTGCCCGGAGTTACCTCTATAGATCCTTCAATGCACAGGGCATCCCCCATAGAAAAGCACTACCAGGTTAAACACGCAAATAGTGTCATGGTCCTCATTAATTTTAAAAAGTAAACACAAGAATGCCTCAAAGCCATCAGAGTGCTTTTAAACACAGACAGGACAGCCTTTTACTGGATAGGCTGGACAAGTCAGGGATTACTCAACAGAGAAGTCCTCTTTCATTCTTGCACCTGTCCTGGCCGTGCCCAACCTGGGCATCTCCACTCAGACCAGACAGATCCCAGCAATACCACATTTTGCTCATAACTGATACTTGACTGAAACATTAAATATTGAGAATAATGAATCTTTTGCAGGCCAACTTATAAAGGGGAACAAATCCTAAGCCCCAAAGGGACTAAAGGGAAATAAAAGCCATGAAACCTAGGGAAACTAAATTTCAAAAAATACAACAACAGCACATATGGAAACAGATCCCACACTTAAACACGCAAATAGCCTCAGACTCAAAAAGAAGCAATGCAAGCCAAGCCATGGACCCAAGGGTGGACACAGCACTCAGATACACTTGACATCAGATGGCTGGGATGCTGGCGCTGAGGAGAGATTGTCATTAAAAAAGGAAAATCTAGCTTTATGAACAAGGGTATCACAGGGTATGGGATAGAAAGCACAGGAACTCAGTGAGGAGAAACTGCTCACAACTATGAGCTAAGGCTTGCAATAAACTGTGAGTCACAGTGTGTGCAGGCATCATTGCAATAAAGCTGCAGGTCACAGTGTGTGCAGGCATCATTGTAATAGATAGAGCTGCAGGTCACAGTGTGTGCAGGCATCATTGTAATAGAGCTGTGGGTCACAGTGTGTGCAGGCACACTGTAATAGAGCTGGAGGTCACAGTGTGTGCAGGCACACTGTAATAGAGCTGGAGGTCACAGTGTGTGCAGGCATCATTGTAATAGAGCTGCAGGTCACAGTGTGTGCAGGCATCATTGCAATAGAGCTGAAGGTCACAGTGTGTGCAGGCATCATTGCAATAGAGCTGCAGGTCACGTGTGCAGGCATCATTGTAATAGAGCTTCAGGTCACAGTGTGTGCAGGCATCATTGTAATAGAGCTGGAGGTCACAGTGTGTGCAGGCACACTGTAATAGAGCTGCAAGTCACAGTGTGTGCAGGCATCATTGTAATAGAGCTTCAGGTCACAGTGTGTGCAGGCACACTGTAATA